>NC_091669.1:8477500-8687500 GCF_042453785.1 Malus domestica | reverse complement strand
AAACAATCAAGATATCTTCTCCCCTTGCTTTTATATACAGAGTTGGTTCACTCAAGCTTTTCTTGAAATCACACTATGAGAAATAGCTGTCAATCTCTCCATACCAGGATCTTGGGGCTTGTTTTAGACCATAGAGAGCCTTATGAAGCTTGTACACCTTTTCCTCATTGCTTTTGACTACAAAACCTTCAGGTTATTCAACATAGACCTCTTCTTGTAGAATTCCATTCAAGAAAGCTGATTTTACATCTAATTGATACAGTTTCCAGCTCTTTTGTGCAGCCAAAGCAATTAAGGTTCTAATGGTATCCAACCTAGCAACCGGTGCATAAGTTTCATTGTAGTCCAAACCAGGCTGTTGTGCATAGCCTTTGCAACCAGCCTTGCTTTATTCTTCAACACTGAGCCATCAAGATTTAACTTGGTTTTGTAAACCCATTTAACCCTTATAACAGGTTTTTCAGTTGGTCTGTCAACAAACTTCCATGTGTCATTCTTTTTAATCATAAACAGCTCATCCTCCATAGCTTTTAACCAAGACTCATCTTGTTTGGCGTCCTCATACTTCTCTGGTTCCATGATACATTGATTACATTGAGCTAACACTTCATTCAGATTCCTTCACTTCAGTGATGTATGGTCAAAAGCTTGATTATGCCATTTACTTAAGTTTGACATGCTTGCAGATTCACCAGAGATAAGTAACTTAGATTGAACTTCAGAGTCTTCAATACTAAGAACTTTCCTAGATGGAGATAATATATATGATGTAGGAGACAACACCATTCTGTCACTTATTCCTACACTTATGTCACCATGAATAAAACTTCCAGTATTAAGGAATATTGATTCTGAGTTCTCTTCCCAATTCCATGCAGCTTTGTCATCAAATACAATGTCTCTTGACAAGAATAGTTTCTTGGATAGTGGATCAAATACCCTATACCCCTTTTCACAAGTTGCATATCCCACAAATACTACTTTAAAGCTTTTAGGCTCAAGCTTATGTCTATGTTCAACTGGGACATGAACATAGCATAGTGAACCAAATACTTTCAGATGTGCTATTCCTGGTTTTCTTCCAGAATAAGCTTCAAAAGGTGTGATGTTGTTTAAAGCCTTTGTGGGACATCTATTTAGAATATATACTGATGTATGCACTGCTTCTGCCCAGAGAAAGTATGGCATTCTCTCCTTATGCAACATGGATTTAGCCATCTCAATCACAGTTTTGTTCTTCCTCTACACTACTCAATTTTGTTGTGGAGTATATGTAAAAGTGAATTGTCCTTGTATTCTTTCCTTTTCACAAAATAGGTTGAATTCAGATGACTTGAACTCCCCTCCTCTATCACTTCTCAGACACTTAATCTTGAGCCCACTTTGTAACTCTGCCATATCTTTGAATTTTTTAAAACAGTTAAATGCGTCAGACTTATATATCAAGAAATAAACCCAAGTCATTATGGTGAAATAATCTATCAACAGCATGAAATACTTATTTCCAGCAATTGAATCATTCTTCATAAGTCCACACAAATCAACATGAATTAGTTCAAGTGGTGCAGTTGCTCGTTGCACTTGATCTCTTGGAAACTCTTTTATGTGTTGTTTTCCAAGCTGGCAACCTTCACAGACTCCATTGTAGTCATCAAGTTGAGGCAAACCATGCACCATTTCCTTGTCTCGCAATTGTTTAAGACCACCAAAGTGTAAGTGCCCAAGTCTTCTGTGCCAAGTCTCAGTAGAGTGAGTGACACTAGCTTTTAAAACCACTTGGTTTTTAGATAATAAATCCAATGGATAACACCTATTCTTTTTCTTCTTCACTTTCATAACTAAGCGTTCCAGTTAGGCCTGGCAATTCCTGACACGACCCGATAACCCGACACGACACGATACGAAATTAACAGGTGTTTGGGTCGACACGATAACGAAACGGGTCGTTATCGGGTAACCCGATAAGAACCTGTTAAGATAACGGGTTTGTTCGGGTATACACGTGGGTAACACGATACACGATAAGCAGAATATTAATTTAATAATTTATAACCCTAAAAAAATACTATAATAATTATATATATTAATTTAACAATTTTATACCCCTAAAAACTATAATAATTATATATATATATATTAAATTAACTATAATAATTATAATAATTATAATAATTATATATACTATAATAATTATACCCAAAATATTAACTATAATAATTATATATATATATATATATTAAATTTTATACCCCTAAAAACTATAATAATTATACATACAAAATAAATAGATTTAAATCTACTTAATAAATAAATATATATATATATATACACACACACACCATTGAACTTCATGGGATACGAATTATACGAAACTAATTTCAACGATCCAACCGTCAAACATGTTTGTATATACTTCGAGATCGTATACGCCAAAAATTGCAAAAAACAAACATTCAGAGAGCAAGTAACGGGACAAAAATTTTCGACAGTTATAAACGAAAAATCACGATTTAACTGTCATTTTAACTCCGATTTTGATGATTTTTTGCAACCACACTCCTTGACCCTATATGAATACAATGATTGAATTCGATCTTCAATTTAAAATATTTACACTAGTGGATACCACAAAATCTTATGTTATACTTAATAAAAGTATGAATAAACTCTTAAGTATTAGTGAATCTATTGTTTTAATGGGATACTCATTATACGAAACTAGTTTCAATGATCCAACCGTCAAACATGTTTGTATATATTTCGAGATCGCATACGCCAAAAATTGCAAAAAAAAAAACATTTAGAGAGCAAGTAACGGGACAAAACTTTTCGACGGTTATAAACGAAAAATCATGATTTAACGGTTAATTTAACTCCGATTTTGATGATTTTTTACAACTACACTCCTTGACCTTATATGAATACAATGATTGAATTCGATCTTCAATTTCAAATATTTACACTAGTGGATACCACAAAATCTTATGTTATACTTAATAAAAGTATAAATAAACTATTAAGTATTAGTGAATCTATTGTTTTGATGAGATGCTCATTCTACGAAACTAGTTTCAAAGATCCAACCGTCAAACATGTTTGTATATACTTCGAGATCGCATACGTCAAAAATTACAAAAAACAAACATTCAGAGATCAATTAACGGGACAAAACGTTTCGACGGTTATAAAAAGAAAAATCACAATTTAACGGTCATTTTAACTCTGATTTTGATGATTTTTTGCAGCTACACTCCTTGACCTTATATGAATACAATGATTGAATTCGATCTTCAATTTAAAATATTTACACCAGTGGATACCACAAAATCTTATATTATACTTAATAAAAGTATGAATAAACTATTAAGTATTAGTAAATCTATTGTTTTGATGGGATACTCATTCTACGAAACTAGTTTCAAAGATCCAACCGTCAAACATGTTTGTATATACTTCGAGATCGCATACGTCAAAAATTAAAAAAAACAAACATTCAGAGATCAAGTAACGGGACAAAACTTTTTGACGGTTATAAACGAAAAATCACGATTTAACGGTCATTTTAACTCCGATTTTGATGTTTTTTTACAACCACACTCCTTGACCCTATATGAATACAATGATCAAATTTGATCTTCAATTTAAAATATTTACACTAGTGGATACCACAAAATCTTATATTATACTTAATAAAAGTATGAATAAACTATTAAGTATTAGTGAATCTATTGTTTTGATGGGATACTCATTCTACGAAACTAGTTTCAAGGATCCAACCGTCAAACATGTTTATATATACTTCGAGATTGCATACGCCAAAAATTGCAAAAAACAAACATTCAGAGATCAATTAACGGGACAAAACATTTCGACGGTTATAAACGAAAAATCACGATTTAACGGTCATTTTAACTCCGATTTTGATGATTTTTTACAACTACACTCCTTGACCCTATATGAATACAATGATTGAATTCGATCTTCAATTTAAAATGTTTACACTAGTGGAAACCACAAAATCTTATGTTATACTTAATAAAAGTATGAATAAACTCTTAAGTATTAGTGAATCTATTGTTTTGATGGGATACTCATTCTACGAAACTAGTTTCAATGATCTAACCGTCAAACATGTTTGTATATATTTCAAGATCGCATACGCCAAAAATTGCAAAAAACAAACATTCAGAGAGCACGTAACGGGACAAAACTTTTCGACGGTTATAAACGAAAAATCACAATTTAACGGTTAATTTAACTCCGATTTTGATGATTTTTTACAACTACACTCCTTGACCTTATATGAATACAATGATTGAATTCGATCTTCAATTTCAAATATTTACACTAGTGGATACCACAAAATCTTATGTTTATACTTAATAAAAGTATGGTATAGTACTATTGTTTTATTTTTTTTTCATAATTATTTTGGTAAACTTCTCATAATTTGAATGATTTTTAATGTTTGGTTTTTCTATGCTTAGTTTATGCAGAAGATAGTTATGACGTGGAAAACCTTACTGAAAACATCATCAACATAACTCTTGAAGGCAATAGATCAAGCCAAAGTTCTAATGCAATTTCATGATGATCGATGTAAATCGAGGATTTTGTAAATTGAGGTTTAAACTTTTGAGAAAGATTTCACAACCTTGAAAACAAAAACTGTTTCATTTTGCATATCCTTGCACATTTAAAAGTTGTAATAGATTAGTAGTGTATGTATTATTTTTTTATTAGGCTCTTATTTTCGAGTGTAGATGTAGTACTTAAACGACAAATGTGTTTTAATGTTTTGAAGTAATATTTATGTGGCAAGGTGTGGTATGTGCAAATTTAAGAAAAAAAATATATTTTTCTTAACGGGTCATAACGGGTCGGGTCACTTTACCCGTTGGGTAAAGTGACACGACCTGTTAAGGACCCGTTAAGATAACGGGTGTGACACGACACGACCCGTTAAGATAACAGGTGTTACACGAAAACGACACGAACACGACTGACACGACCCGTTTGCCAGGCCTAGTTCCAGTGATGGACCATCATACACACTGCACATTCCATCACCAAACACCAAAAAATATCCATGCTTATCCATTTGACCAACACTTAGCAAGTTTTCTTTTAAGCCAGGCATGTACATTACTTCTCTAACATATTTTCTGCCCTTATTTGTATCAATCACCAATGAACCCATTCCTGCTACATTCACAAGATCTCCAATTGGCATTTGAACTTTGCCAGCTATGTTGGTTCTCACATCAACAAGCAATTCTACATTTCCTGTCATATGGTTGCTACAACCACTATCGATGTATCACTCTCCATTCATTCTTGGTTCTGTAACTGTGCTATTTGCATAAAATAGATTCCCTGTCATCTCCAATTGATTAGCATTGTTTTCCTTTTGCACTGGTTTGCCTGCAGTACACTCCTTAGCCCAATACCCAAATTTATCACAATTGAAGCATTTTGGTTTTCCTTTGTATCTACACTCACCAAAATGATATTTAGAACACACCTTGCACTAAGGCTTTGCAACTTCCTGACCCATTGACTGAGATGCATTCACATTCTGATAAGTGTGCATAGGAGATTTCTGTTGAAATTTAGGTTTTGATTCCCATTTCTTGCCTGTAGAGTTCCAGTTTCTCTGAAATCTAGATGAACTAGAATGAGCACCATTCTTGTTTTGTTCCTTTGGATTTATAGAGAATGAAGATAATGCTCTCTCAATTGCATCAACCGTATGCAAATCAAACCGTTGTTCTTGGCTCTTCAAAATTGCAACTACCTCCCGCAATTCTACAGTCTCTAAACATTTTGTATTCTCAATGACTAAACATATGGGATCATATGGTTTACTAAGGCTAATCAGAACTTTCTGCACAAGTTTTTCATTAGACAAAATTTCCCCAAACGTTTTCATCTGATTAATCAACTCATTTAGCCTAGTAAGATACCCAGACAGAGTTTCATCATCACGCATTCTAGCATACTCAATTTCATGTCTCAGATTTTGCAATTTCACATATCGTACCTGATCACCACCATGATACTCTCCATACAACAAATCCCATGCTATCTTCGCTGATTCAACATTGGCGATTCGAGGGAAAATTTGATCCGAGACTACATTCTGAATGATTCACAGAGCCTTTGCGTCTTGCATCAACACAGCGGCCATTTCTTTATCTACATCATCCTCTGATGATCATTCAGTCTTATTCTTCTTCTTCGAATCAAATGTTTTAATTCCCTTCTCTACCAGATTGCACAACCCATGTGATTTGAAAATCGTCACCATCTTGATTCTCCAGAACTCGTAGTTCTCACCGGAGAAAATTGGAGTTCTCACTTCCGAGCCTCCAGATCCAGACATCTTTGATCTGAATGGGTTGATTTCTCTGCTCAGATGATAATGGGTCTCTAGCGACTTTCACTGAGCTTCAACTCAACTCAATGAGCTCACAAATTTACGCCCAGGCTCAAATGATCGAACCTGGCTCTGAGGCCATGTTAGTGTGATTTGAATTTATCTGGGTTATACGATATGGAAATGGAGAGAGAATAGAGGGATGCAAAAAAAATGGAAAAGGAATGAAAGTTCTCTCTTCTCTGCAGAAGTTGCAGAGAGGAATATATTTCTCTCTATATCAAAATTGAGCACACACGTGCATTTCAACATATATATTCTCAAAACTTCATTTTTACTATCTCAACATTATCTCTTTATCAATCATGCCATGCCATGTCATCTCAACATTTCTCATATTAATTATGCCATGCCACATCATCTCAACAGTAATAAGGTATGAATGCATCAACATAATCATATCAGGTGCAAGAAAGTAATCAACCGTAGGCCCTCTAATAGCCCTATACGGTTGAACCTAGAGCTCAAAATCTATCATTATCACTCTACCGGAGTCACCTCTGTGACCCGTCCGGCCTTCTGCACACAAGTTACGCTCTAGTGCTTCTCATAAATCATCTGTGCACATAATCTAAGGTCACCCACCAGTCGGAATCTCACTAACACTCTCGCGACTGGTCTGTCGTACCCACTCCGCGTGGACTGTACGACTAGCATCTACTTGGATCCAAGGCGAGCGTGCGATGCGGTGAATACTATAAGCACTAAACCATGGTGCAGGATTTGAGCTCAATATATATCATCATCATCATAACAGTAATTAAATACTCACCTGTGCGTCCACCGCACCATTTCATACATATGCATCATAAATCAATTCTTACCTGTGCGTCCACCGCACCAATTCATACATATGCATCATAAATCAATTCTTACATGTGCGTCCACCGCACCAATTCATACATTTGCATCATATATTAATTCATGCATGGCATTTCAACTCACATTTCTATATACTTTTCATATCAATTCTATGCATGGTATTTCACTTCCCGTTTTTCCACATAACTCATATGCATTTCATTTTAAACATATTTTCATTTCAATTCAATTTCTGGGAAACGTCAAGTATATATATATATACGGAAAACAAAACTGCCCACTCACCTGGAGTTCATCCAACAACTCATCAAGGCGTCATGACGATCGCCGCCTAGAATAGTAATCAAATCCAGGCTCAGAATTCATATCGATAAAATATATAACTTATATAAAATACGTCACTACGTTGATCGATCCGGAAGATCTGCCACTCAGATTTTAAATCCATAACTTCCAGAGGTCCACATTATACCTCTAGGACAACATCCTAAAATTTCATTACCATCCAACGGTCGGATCTCCGTCAATTTCCAAAACTAAGTGACGGTTAACATTTTATATTATGGACTTACAATTCCAATTCCGGAAGATCCGTAACTCGGATTCCCAATCCGTAAGTTCCAATAATCCTCAAATATTACGTATTACAACGTATCAAAGTTTGGTGACGATCCAACGGTCGGATCATCAATTCACATTTTCACCAAAACTATAAAACGTTATTCGAACACCTAACCAACAATCCTTAATAACTTTCTCATACGGTGCTCAAATTGGGTATATGAATATACCACGGTGATCTACTCGACGTCACGGACGTCGACATATTTTTAAAATAATTTTATTTTTATTTATTTTTTTACTGTAGCACCTTCTTCTTCCTTGGGTCGCCGGACTGGTTTTTCCGGCGGCCGTTTTCTGAACAGTTTTTCAAATTGCCATAACTTTGTCATTTCTCAACGAAATCAAGTGCTTCAAAAACGAAAGTTGTAGCCCTTGAAGAGACAAAGAGAATGGTACCTTGCACAACACCTAGTTCGCCGTGGTTTGGCCGGAAACTGCCTCGAAAGCCTCGGAGGTCGCCGGAAACTGGGTATTTTTCAAATGAGTATAACTTCTTCAATACTCAACGAAATTGAGTGAAACAAAAAGGAAAGTTGTAGTACTTGACGAGACGAAGAGATTGATACCTACTTTGACGCCTAACTCGCTGGGGATTCGCCGGAAAACGCCTCGAAAGCTCCGGCCAAACTTTGAACTTATCGATCTCCGTGTTCTTACGTCCAAAAACTTCCAACGAAGCACTCCGAGCTTCCTTGGGACCTCACTAAGCTCACTATGAGCTTGGATTGTCCTAAAAATCAACCAATTCAAAGCTCATGAACAGTACACTTTCATGGGGAGTTTAGAATCTAGGTTTTCCGAAGTAAAACTTACCTGAAATGGATACCAACGTGATCGTGAAGTCCTCAGGATTCCAATGGTGGTCTCAAACTTGACATTGGTATAGATTTAGGGTGGTTTTGGTGGTGGTCCGTGTGAGTTCGAAGGAGAGAGACAGAGAGAGTGAGAAATCGTGAAGGAGGAGAGAGAAAGACAGTGAACGGGAAATGAGGAGGGTTTTGAGGGATGTGGGGATCCCACGTGGTCCTTATTCCCATCTCCAAACACCAAACTTTAACATTTTAACCTAAAAATCTAAGTTCCATCCTTATTAAATTCCATTTTATTTTCAAAACTTAGGAACCTAGATAATTAGCAACCTGAGCTTCACAAACTTAGTATTTCTTAAGGGCAATTTCGTCCATTCACAGCCACGAATATAATAATTTGGAACGGGCTGTGACAATCTTCCCTCCTTATAGAATTTCGTCCCCGAAATTCTAACAACCAATCCAAACATCTACTCATACCAACCTCGGTAAATCTCTCTTATCCGATTCTCTTTCTCCAACAATTTTCTACTGAATGATTTTCTTCACAAAACTTTTACCACTTACTCTGTCTTAATTCTCAGGACCTTATTTTTCCAATCCAAATTATACTTTTCTATGGTGAACACTTCGAAAATATAAAACCATTTACCTTATATACTCGATTAGTGGCATATCCATCTGTTGATCTCTTTTGTCATTCCTGGCTACCTTCAGGTTAAACTTAATCACCTGAATACTTTGAGGAGACTCATCCATAGTCTCAGGGTCTACTAAAACTCTTTCTTGATCGAATCTTTCTCTACCCAGAAATATTCCATTCACAAGTCAACAAAACACACACATGACACACTTCATGAACCTTATGGCTTCACTTCGGAAACTGCGCAACCAACATACTTAAGAAACTTAGCAGTTCCGTAAACCAATTCTTCTTTCTATAAAACAAATAAGTACCGTTACTCAACCCTGGAGTAAATGTACTAACTTGGTACATTGACCAATCAACACCTCACATTCGATCGTAACCATCTTGTATACAAGGAAACTTGTACACATAGTCCAATGTAATATCTTTCCATTTCCGTTTCGAAACAGAAAATAGCTGTCTCAATCCAAAGGTTTACTTCTTTCTACTTCAATCTGTTGACCAATAAAAACGTCAAATGGTATGTGGATACAAGAAAGTATGAAGTATGTACCGAATGCTGAGGATTTAAAGCAAGCAATTTTGGACGAAGTACACTGTACAACTTCTGCAATATTCCAAAAGTAATGAGATCTAGTATACCATTTGACGTTTTTATTGGTCAACAGATTGAAGTAGAAAGAAGTAAACCTTTGGATTGAGACAGCTATTTTCTGTTTCGAAACGGAAATGGAAAGATATTACATTGGACTATGTGTACAAGTTTCCTTGTATACAAGATGGTTACGATCGAATGTGAGGTGTTGATTGGTCAATGTACCAAGTTAGTACATTTACTCCAGGGTTGAGTAACGGTACTTATTTGTTTTATAGAAAGAAGAATTGGTTTACGGAACTGCTAAGTTTCTTAAGTATGTTGGTTGCGCAGTTTCCGAAGTGAAGCCATAAGGTTCATGAAGTGTGTCATGTGTGTGTTTTGTTGACTTGTGAATGGAATATTTCTGGGTAGAGAAAGATTCGATCAAGAAAGAGTTTTAGTAGACCCTGAGACTATGGATGAGTCTCCTCAAAGTATTCAGGTGATTAAGTTTAACCTGAAGGTAGCCAGGAATGACAAAAGAGATCAACAGATGGATATGCCACTAATCGAGTGTATAACGTAGATGATTTTATATTTTTGGAAATTTCTTCATGAAAAGAAATAGTAAGATTTGGAAAGTAGACAAGATAAGATTTAAACACATCAGACCGTTTTGATCATTAAAAGAATCGATGAAGTTGCATACAAGTTTGTGATGCCTTCAGAATTGGCTAAGGCACATAATGTATTTTGTGTTCGATGCGTTGTCACTAGGTGGCAGAGTCGTCTCATGGAATTCTGGTGCAACTATTGAGAATTAAATTGGATTCGACTTGATAAGGAACCAAGGATGACTTTGGATTGGAAAAAGAAGGTCCTGAGAATTAAGACAGAGTAAGTGGTAAAAGTATTGTGGATGAACCATTCAGCGGAAGAAACTACTTGGGAGACGGAAGAACGGATGAGAGGTATGTATCCGAGGCTATTTTATGAGTTTTGATGGGTTGGTTGGTGGCTAGAATTTCGGGGACGAAATTCTATAAGGAGGGGAGATTGTCACAGCCCGTCCCGGAATTATAAACTCCGAGGACGTGAAATTACAGAAACGCCCTTAAACGAGATTAAGGTGCGTAAATTTGGTATTTGTTTTACCTAAAAACATCCTAAACTAGGGTTAGATTTATTATTGTATGTGTTAATATTTTGTATTTGGACTTTATGTAGGGTCCTACCTCCTGAAATCCTTCCCCATTTCCCGTTTTGTTGTCTCCTTCTCTCTCTCTTCCTCATCTCTCCCTCAGTCACTCTCACACTCCCTCATTCTCTCTCAAACTCTCGGACAAACACCAAGGCTCTCGAAAACTTCACAGTTTCAGGATGAGGAAGGTACCATCATGTTCGTGAGGACCATACGAACACATTGGTATTGTTTTCAGGTAAGGTTTCCCACGATTTCACGTAGAAAACTCAAGCCCGTGAAATGACACTATTCATGAACTTTGTATTTGTTGATTTTTAGGCCAAACTAAGATCATAGGGAGCTCTAGGAGGTTCCCACGAAGCTCGGAGTGCTTCGTTGGAAGTTTTTGGACGTAAGAACACGGAGATCGACAAGTTCAAAGTTTGGCCGGAGCTTTCGAGGCGTTTTCCGGCGAATCCCCGGCGAGTTAGGCGTCAAGGTAGGTATCAATCTCTTCGTCTCGTCAAGTACTACAACTTTCCTTTTTGTTTCACTCAATTTCGTTGAGTATTGAAGAAGTTATACTCATTTGAAAAATACCCAGTTTCCGGCGACCTCCGAGGCTTTCGAGGCAGTTTCCGGCCAAACTACGGCGAACTAGGTGTTGGGAAAGGTACCATTCTCTTTGTCTCTTCAAGGGCTACAACTTTCGTTTTTGAATCACTTGATTTCGTTGAGAAATGACAAAGTTATGGCAATTTGAAAAACTGCCCAGAAAACGGCCGCCGGAAAAACCAGTCCGGCGACCCAAGGAAGAAGAAGGTGCTACAGTAAAAATAAAAAATAAAAATAAAATTATTTTAAAAATATGTCGACGTCCGTGACGTCGAGTAGATCACTGTGGTATATTCATATACCTAAATTGAACACCGTATGAGAAAGTTATTAAGGATTGTTGGTTAGGTGTTCGAATAACGTTTTATAGTTTTGGTGAAAATGTGAATTGATGATCCGACCGTTGGATCGTCACCAAACTTTGATACGTTGTAATACGTAATATTTGAGGATTATTGGAACTTACGGATTGGGAATCCGAGTTACGGATCTTCCGGAATTGGAATTGTAAGTCCATAATATAAAATGTTAACCGTCACTTAGTTTTGGAAATTGACGGAGATCCGACCGTTGGATGGTAATGAAATTTTAGGATGTTGTCCTAGAGGTATAATGTGGACCTCTGGAAGTTATGGATTTAAAATCTGAGTGGCAGATCTTCCGGATCGATCAACGTAGTGACGTATTTTATATAAGTTATATATTCTATCGATATGAATTCTGAGGTTGGAATTGATTATTGTTTTAGGCGCCGATCGTCATGACGCCTTGGCGTATTGTGCTAGGGAGTTGTAGGGCGAACTCCAGGTGAGTGGGCAGTTTTGTTTTCCGTATATATATATATACTTAACGTTTTCCCAGAAATTGAAAATGCATGAAATTATGTTTAAAATGAAATGCATATGAGTTATGTGGAAAAACGGGAAGTGAAATACCATGCATAGAATTGATATGAAAAGTATATAGAAATGTGAGTTGAAATGCCATGCATGAATTAATATATGATGCAAATGTATGAATTGGTGCGGTGGACGCACATGTAAGAATTGATTTATGATGCATATGTATGAATTGGTGCGGTGGACGCACAGGTAAGAATTGATTTATGATGCATATGTATGAAATGGTGCGGTGGACGCACAGGTGAGTATTTAATTACTGTTATGATGATGATGATATATATTGAGCTCAAATCCTGCACCATGGTTTAGTGCTTATAGTATTCACCGCATCGCACGCTCGCCTTGGATCCAAGTAGATGCTAGTCGTACAGTCCACGCGGAGTGGGTACGACAGACCAGTCGCGAGAGTGTTAGTGAGATTCCGACTGGTGGGTGACCTTAGATTATGTGCACAGATGATTTATGAGAAGCACTAGAGCGTAACTTGTGTGCAGAAGGCCGGACGGGTCACAGAGGTGACTCCGGTAGAGTGATAATGATAGATTTTGAGCTCTAGGTTCAACCGTACAGGGCTATTAGAGGGCCTCCGGTTGATTACTTTCTTGCACCTGATATGATTATTGTTGATGCATCCATACTTAACTGTTGAATTAGCTACACATTTAGCTAATTTATAGGATCACTACACATGGCTATTTTAGCCTTACATCTTTTAACCTCACACTTGGCAGATATGCTCAAGTGAATACACAAATAAACTCATCTTATTTCACTGATACTAATCAGCTATAGACTTATAATTCAACAGGATCATGAGTACAAAGTGCAGAACATTACATACGTGCATGATCCCATGCATGCATATACATTCATGTGCATGAAGCTTATTCATATATTCCTACAACGCAGTATATCTAGGCATATGGCTTCAATTTCCTCCGCCACTGCCTCGACCGTAGCCTTCACTATATCCACCACCACGACGTCCCCCACCTCCCCAGCCTCCACTACCACGACGTCCCCCACCTCCCCAGCCACCTCCGCCACCACGTCCCCCTCCTCCCCTCCTCCCCAGCCTCCGCTACCATGACCACCTCCTCCCCAGCCTTCTCCATGGCCTCTATATCCTTCAGGCTGCTTTGTTTCAGAATTGTCCTCTACTGCTTTTGATTATTTCCCTTCATCGGTAACTACTACTTGAGACTCTGGCCAATGTCTGTATCCATGCATGGTCATGTTCATGTCCATGTCCATATCCGTGCCAGTATCTGTGTCCCCATCCGAAGGTTTTTGTATCATCTACAGTGTTACCTCCTTTTGCCTCATCAACTGCATACGTATAGAAGTTAATATATATATATATATATATGTTAGCCCTTTAGTCGAACTTGGGGAGAGTATATCGAGTATACTGAAGCCAGTACGAATACAAAATCCTAGCTATATGTTATTGAATTACGAACTGCGACACTATGACGAACTTAGTGAAAACAAAAACCAAATTCTTGTACACTTATGACAAATTTAATAATTGGGTAGCTACATGTGATTTGGTCGATTGTGCATATGTAATGGGTGAATAGGTACATCAAACGTGCAAAAGTGTAAACATATTGATGATGATGTTCAATTGTTTAAAACTGAGGCACATTGAGTTTGAAGGAAAAAAAAGAAGACAATTTAGCGTAAACCAATATTAACTAGCTAGCATACATAATGTAAAGAAGACTGCATGCACCAATTAATAGTTAACCTTTCTTCTCATCTTTAGATGTCTCAGCTTCAACAACGAAGGAGACGAGAACAACAAAGCCAAACAGAAGGCCTAGAAAAATCAAAACCTTGAAATCTTTCATGATTCTCTAATTAACCTTATGCTACCCAAAAATCTCACAAGAAAGAAGACTAGAAGGATGTGAATGCTATGTTTTATCACCATTGTTTTATAGTACTGGAGGTGCTATTAAACGACAAAATAAGGGGGTTTAGCAGACGAGCAGTAGACATTATGGAAGTGGTGCACATTTACTAGCTAGCGAGGAAACAGATTTTAGTTAGCAGTATGGAAAGAGTAATAGTACGTACGGGTACGTACGTTTGACTTAACTAGGATAAACACAGGTGAGCTCATCATGCATGCGAATCTGGATACCTATTTAAGAATATAAAAAGTGACGGATTTTCAGTCGGTTGATTCAAATTGGTGCATAAAAGGTTTACGGAAAGGGGATTATTTTGTCATAATTTACATGGAATTAGACTTAATTAGTATGTAAACTGGTTTTTACTACTTATAATTTGATAAGGATGCTATTTTGGTGCTCTATGTGAGTTGTAATAAGAGAACTATATAGATTCTTTGTTTATATAAATAATGGTCACTGCTTACAGAAAAAACTGGCTTATTATTAAACTTAGACCTATTATGAGTAGAGCATATTGTTTATGCAAGAGATGAGAATTTTACTATTGAAGTCAGCTATGACTTCATCTTCTTCGTTGTTTTTAAAGGTATGTTTAGTCTTACAAGTTACAACAACACACACTTACTTGATGAGAACTTGTGGGGTCCAGCATCTGGACCATGTGTCAAAGCAGCCTCAGACACAATAAAGCCCACATACAGTTATACTCCATCCCTCCTCACATTGAGGCCTACCATTACTCCATGTAATGACCCCAGTCCCTCTCACTCCACCCTTAAGGCCCACCATGTTCCTGTTCTAGATGAAAAAATTTCTCCACATATACAGAGCGATTTTTATTTATTATTTTAAAAAATTTAAATTCAAAAGATATTTCTATCTTAATATACACTATGGTAGATGAAAATTTTGAATCGGAGACGTAGCGAGTTACTATAAATACAATCTATCACTTTTGTAAATACATCAATTAAATAATTAATATTTGTAGTAGAGTAATGATAGGGAGACCAAAATTTTTAAACCAAATTTGTAAACTAAATCATGTGGTTGTAGATGATTGGATTATTAATTAAGTATCGATTAACGTGCTTATTTTTTATTGGTGACACATCATTTGGTTTAAGATTTTGGTCTCCCTAGCATTACTCTTTGTAGTAGGTATTGATGCTACTAATGAGCCCCAATCTCAATGTTGATCAGACTAATTTTTTGATACGCACTCGAGACATGGTCATCTATGTTGAGATTAGACCTGGTATTCGTATCGTGTTTTATGTGTTCGTGTCGTTTTTGTGACATACTCGATATCTTAATAGGTCTTGTTGTGTGCATGTAACACCCGTTAGAGTAAACGGGTAATATGATTTGATTCAAAATCGACCCATTAATATTATCAGATAATATGACCCGAATCATCACCCGTTAAAAAAAATATATTTTAAATCAAGAAATAATGAAAATGAAAAATATAAATTGACAAAAAAATGGAAAACACAATACTAACTTAGTATATGCATATCACATTGTTACATAAATATTACTTCAAAACATATATATAATTAATTTTTTCAAGTATTACATACCCCAAAATAAGAGCCTAATGAAAAACATTAGTACATTACTATAAAACACCAAATGTTCAAGGATATACAAACAAAGAGAGTTGTGTTTCAAGGTTGAGGATGCAATCACAAGTGTTTATATTTGCTTTCACATTTTTCAGACTTGTAAATTAATGATTATGAATTTTATTTATTTTGAACTCCCTTAAATATACCATGAGGGTTTGTATGATTCTCAAAATTTAAATGGCGATGTACCCATCCTCAAAGTGTAAAGGATGCGATCATGAGCATTTGCCCATTTTTTCACATTTTTCGCACTTGTAAATTAATTATTATATATATATTTTTAATGTGTTTGGTATTTTTAAATTACTTGATATTTTTATTTTAATGTGTTTTGTAATTTTTCAATCTCACTCTTTGCCTATAGTATACTATAAAAATAAATAAATAAAACTTAAATTTTTTAAATTTATATAGAATAATAATATAATAAGACATATTTCATATACAATATATACATATACACTATGGCTATTGTATTTTATAGTAAGTTTTTCTATTAGTTTAAAAAATTAAAATCATCAAAATAACATTTTTCTTAACGTGTCAAAACGGGTTACCCACATGTCACCCTCATGTAAACCTATTAAGGACCTGTTATTAACGGGTTCTTATCATGTGACCCGATTAGTTATCGTGTCGACCTGAAACCCATTGTTTTCGTGTCGTTTACGTGTCGTGTTAACGGACCGTGTAAAGTGTTAGTTAAGAGTATGAATCCCACATTGAGAAAAAAGAGACCTTACATGTGCTTACAAGTAGTTGAACTACTCACCATGTCAATTGATTTTATGGTGGAACCTCAACTTTCTTCATGGTATCAAAATAAGTTATCCAAGTGTGTAGCTTAACGACCGCACATGCTCCGCGACATCCAACTTATGTTGTCTACATGTTAGGTTTGAAAATTCACCCACATGAGGGAGCGGGTTAAGAATGTATCCCATATTGATGAAAGAAGAGAATTTTCATGGGCTTATAAGTACGTTGAGCTATTACCCATATTGCTAACTAATTTTACGGTAAAAGCTCAACTTTCTTTATGGTATCAAAGCAAGTTGTTCCTCGTGTGAACACAGGTGCACCAAGTCACTCAATTTGTGTTGTCTACGTGTTTAGCTTGAATTCGCCACATATGAGGGGGCATGTTGAGAGTATGAATCCAAAATTGAGGAAAGAATGGATTTTTCATGTGCTTATAAGTAGTTGGGCTACTCCTCTTATTGCCAATTGGTATTATGGTTGAACTTCAACTTCCTTCATGATATTAGAGCAGTTTATTCGATGTGTGTGAAAAATGTTGAGGTTTCACTATAAAAATCAATATGGGGAGTAGCCTAATTTACTTATAAGATATATGGTCATTCCTTTTCCCGATGTGAGACACTCTTAACACATCTCCTCACATAACACGTAGACAACATGAACGAGAGTTACTTGGAGCATGTGTGGCCGTGGAAATTCACACGTGGGACAAACTACTCTGATACTATGAATCAGGTTTCACCATAAAACTAATTTCCAATATGAAGAGTAGCCTAATTTACTTATAAGCACATACAAGGTTCCTCATTTCTCCGATGTGAAATTCATTCAATAGGGTGAAACCCAACAGTAACACGTACTTCACTTGTTGGTATTGTCCAATATGATTACTATCTCATTCAAATCATACGTGAATTTATTTTTACTAATATATTTTGAAAAGAGAGTATATTAATAATGTCGTCTGTCTTCATTATATATAACATTTATAGGATTATACATTTCTACATTTGCATGGAATAAAAACTCAACGATTGATGTTTCTGATCTGATTATTTTCATCCTTACACTTTTAGAAAGAAGCATTCATATTTTTATGGTCATATTCATTCTCAACATGCCCCCTTATGTGTGGTGAATTTTCAAGCCTAACGCGTGGACAACACAACGAGGTGACATAGAGCACGTATGACCATTTGACTTCACACGTGGGACAACCTTGTCTAATACCGTAACGAAAGTTGAGTTCACCATAAAACTAATTGACATTTATAACCTCATACAAGATCTATTCCCATCAATGTGAGATTCATTCTCAACAAAAATACCTTCATTGCAAAATTTCCTCGTGCTTGATCTTAATGATCACAAACAACTAAAAACACAATATAACACTTACCTGAAGATTCTTATAAGCGTTGAATAGAATTGCAGCCACCATGCATGTACATCTTTCACCGTTAATTAAACCTCAAGAAAACATTTTACACACTACGCACCCTAGATGCAACGGCTCAATGGAGAGTAGAGAACTTTGGTGCTTCTATTAGGTGTGCTGAGATCACTTGTTTTTATATTGGCACAAGTCATAGAGTTTCGCCCATAGAAGAACTCTACAACTCACGTGAAGCGCCTATTACATGATCCTCACGCCAACTTTAGAGTTCTAGACTCTTTGAACTCCTTTAGTCTCAAGTTATATAATTCATCAACACTAATAAGAAGATCCCGGTGCTATTTAATCTAATCCCTACAGATTAGTTAGGTCTTATTATTCCACAATGACTATGAGACCCAACCCCCTACGTAGAAACATGAATAAAGATGAGCTCCAACAGGTCTGTGATTGGCTTACTTGGTACGAAATAAAAGGTTGAAGATGAATAAAGTTAGGTAGACTAAATTTATGAACTAAATTTGCAAATTAAATAATATATTACCAATAAGAAATAAACACGTTAACTAATACTTAACTAATAATCCAAACACCAAATTTATGTCATTAGTTTATACAATTGAATACACACATTAGTTTCCTAGCAATATTACCGGGGTGAGAATACCTGGACCTTACTTTTCTGTATTTTGTTGGTTTTCGTTTTCCCTTCTTTGTTATCACTAGCAATAGAGGCCCGCGCGATGCTGCGGGTTTCAAAATGATCTTAAACGTGTAAAAAGTAGGGCTTATATACATGAGAAAATATGTGCCAAAGAGTAGCGTTGTATACATATATTACATTCTTATATTACATGACAAAAATTGGGATGGTCGTACACCATAGCCAGAGAGTTCTATTTACATTCATATATTACATGCAAAAAGTTGAGGATGACATACTAACATCCTCTTCAATTCTGAGATTTTTGCTTAAGAGACTCTTTTAGCCAAAAAAGTGCACCGCAATAAATGCACTTTAATTCTTGTCTCCCATATCCACATATTCCACAATATTGCCTATTTAATAAAAATACATGCGGGAAAGGAAGAAAAAGAAGACAAAAATACAACTTATTAGTGACAGAGTAATAAATGCATAATCGACTCAAAATAAATTGTAAGTTCAATAGACAATTATCTTGTTTGTTTTTTTTTGATATTGGCTTGACCTTTACTAATTTGATTTGAATTATCAAATGTAACGACAGTGGCACTTGTTTGGACTGTATTTATACTGTTGGAACACACATTGTCAACAATTTTTTGTCTTTTGTCCTGATGTTCAAAGCTTGGTTTTTCACAAACTTGTATGCCACTGGAAGAACCAACAATATGGCATTCTTGTATTATTTGATTGTGTTTGCTAGTTCTACACCCTCTTAACATGGCATAAAAAATTCAAACTCCAAGCAATAGATAATTCACTGAGAAATCTAAAAAAAAAAAAAAATCAAAAAAAAAAAGTCGTCAATTATTAAATACTTAACAATAAGTAAACTAAAATGAAGCAAAACACATAAATCACATTTGAAAACTAACAGCGAATGCAGAAACGCTTGCAATAAAGTTCCTATTCAACTGTTGATAATGACTCATATTCTTTGTCTACTCAAGTTGTATGCCTATGTTTACCCTTCATTTTAATTATTCATCTCAGTATTCATTGCACCACAGAGTACTACCAAGCAAATACACATTATACAGTCTAATTTTTTTTTTAGTCATTTTTCAGGTTCCAGAAGCTGCAAGCTTTAACTCAATTCACTTTGCTATCAAAGTAAAGGACTAGTGGACATATTTCTTAGTGTTCAAGAGGCCGACGGTCAATGAAACGTTAGCCATACAAATAGGACCCAAACAATTTGATTAATTGCTATTTTTATTCCTACTGAACAAACCAATTTGAATGGCTTCAAACTCAAAAATTGCAAAATTTTATAGAAAATTTTTGGTCATACCTTATTTCAAACACGTTGCTCTGTTCTTCCTGGGCTGCGGAACAACTCCTCCACCAACACTGATTTACAGAATCTGTTTGAAGCCTAAAGATTATGAGTCAACCTGGAGATGTGATAAAAGATCTCAGAAATTAAATGAATAATACCTTTTACTGGAGACTACAAATATGTACTTCCTGAGCAATATCTTTTATCAAATCTAAATTAACCTACACTTAATTAATATAGTAGGGAAGAATAAAATTGAAGAGCTATGGAAAAAAGTGATAAGAATGCCTATATATTTAGTGTCAAGAAAAAAATCCCATTTTTTCTTATACGTAATAGAAATGTCATTATTGGACTGCAATTTAGGTACAATTTGAAAGATCAAACTCAAATATTAAAATACTCAAGCACTCATCAATTCGGATACTACTTGAAACATTAAATTTAAACACTAAATCACTCAAACACTGAAATGCTATCACATTGAACTCTACATTCCTTTCATCCTTGCAGAACTAATCCAATTTGATTAGAAACTAATTAATTGATATTTTCTCATTAAACTAAGTTGTAAAATAGCACCACATAATGGGTGGAGGACCATTGCCCCGTCATGGAGATATATGAACTCTCTTTATCTCACACATTATCAACTGACATGATGAGCGATGAGATGATCCGTAAAGGAATGTATTCATACTGTAAATTAAAGATACAATTTCTAAATACTGTAAAATTTTGTAAAAGATTATTGAGCAAAGCAATTGAGGTGTCAAATCACCGATCATACCCTTACATACATGGTTACCAGACACTCACTTCCTCTTTTCTTTGTTAACAATAAGTAAACTAAAATGAAGCAAAACACATAACAGTCACATTCTAACACCGAATGCAGAAACCAATATCAATAACGATTCAAAGAACCTCAATTTACTATCTTTTACAATTGAAACTCATAGAAAACGTATAATGGAATATAGTTTTCATTATATATTTCTCCAACTAGGTTTACACCTTATATACAAGAATACAGTGAACAAGATCCTAAACTAAAGCCTAGACACAAGGATCGTCAAGGACTAAACAAGGAAGTAAATAACAACAATATCAATTAATAATATTGACTAATCTGTGGAGATACTTTCCTTAACACTCCCCCTCAAGTTGGAGTGTATGTTAATGACACCCAACTTGCTAAGTAATCCTTCAAACTGTGTTGAACTCAATGGCTTGGTGAATATGTCAGCCGGTTGATCACTTGTCCTCACGTACGCCGTACGTATCATCCCTTCCTGAATCTTCTCTCGTACTAGGTGACAATCAATCTCTATATGCTTCGTTCGCTCATGGAAAACGGGATTGGAGGCAATGTGTAATGCTGCTTGATTGTCACAAAACAACTTAGCAGGTTGTGAGTCACTCACTTTCAGATCTTTCAAAATATTCTTCAACCATATGATTTCACAACATGTGGTGGCCATGGAACGGTATTCAGCCTCTGCACTAGAACGAGATATAGTTGTTTGTTTCTTAGTCTTCCAGGAAATGGGCGCTTGACCAAGCAAAATACAGTAGCCAGTTATCGACCTTCGAGTATCTCTACATCTAGCCCAATCAGCATCACAAAACGCTTGTAATTCCAGTGATCCTGTGGAAGGAAGAAAGATTCCTTGTCCTGGTGCTTGTTTGATGTACTTGAGAACTTTATGTGCTGCCTCAAGATGTGGGTGTCGTGGTTTCTCCATGAACTGACTTAGTATGTGGACGGCATATGCTAAATCAGGTCTCGTTATGGTCAAGTAAATTAACCTGCCCACAAGTCGTCTATATGACGAAGGATCTTTCAACTCCTTTCCTTCCATTTGTGTGAGAGACAAATTTTGATCCATAGGAAACCTGGAAGGCTTAACTCCTAGAAAACCAGCATCATCCAATATCTCTAGTGCGTATTTGCGCTGGCATAGAGTGATTCCACGTTTTGAGCGTGCAACTTCTATTCCCAAAAAATACTTGAGTTGTCCCAAGTCTTTCAGCTTGAACCGTTGAGAGAGGAACTGCTTAGTCTCTTCAATTTCATGCAGATTATTCCCCGCCAGTATCACATCGTCAACATAGACTAATAAAGCAACAAAGTTACCATGATGACTTCGGACGAATAGTGAATAATCAGACCGTGATTGATGGAACCCAGCAGCCTTGAGGGCATTGGAAGTGATAATGAACCACTGCCTGGAAGCTTGCTTTAAGCCGTATAGGGATTTATTCAACTTACATACTCGATTCTCCCCCTTTCGTCCGAAACCAGGAGGTAAATTCATGTAAACATCTTCGTCAAGATCACCATGTAAGAACGCATTGTTCACGTCTAGTTGATGGAGATGCCAACCTTGCACAGCCGCAACACTAAGAAGCACGCGAACTGTGGTTAATTTAGCAACTGGAGCAAAGGTTTCTTGGTAATCAACACCTTCAATTTGACTGTAGCCCTTGGCAACGAGGCGCGCCTTGTACCGTTCGATTGTGCCATCAGGTTTGAGCTTAATCTTGTAAACCCATTTACAACCAATGGGACGTTTATGCAACGGCAAAGGCACAAGTGTCCATGTATGGTTGGCTTGAAGAGCAGCGATTTCACGCTGCATGGCATCACGCCAGTGTGGATCTCGGACAGCTTGGGAAAAGCTGGTGGGTTCTTTGAGGAGGGTGAGTGTGGCAGTGTAAGCTTTATGGTGAGGTGAAAGACGATCATATGTTAAGTAATGTGAGAGAGGATGAGAAGTACCTGACGATGACTGGACGACGTTCAGAGAAGACATGGGATCAGGCCGAGACGGGAGAGGAACCTCGATATGAAAATCCTGCAAAAAAGTGGAAGGTTTAGTAGGACGAGTTCCACGTCGGGGTGGAGGGGTGGGCGGAGCATTTGGAATGGGAGAAGGTAAAGGATCTGGAGATGTAGGGTCAGAGAGGAGGTTAGTGGTGGACGGTGCAGGGTTGGTAGGAGAGTCAGGTGAAGATAAGGCTTGTGGTGTAGGGTCAGATGAGGATAATGCATGTGAGGGAGGGTCAGAGGGTGCGGAAGGCATGGGAGGTGTGTCAGGAAAAGAAGCCATGTCAAAGTGGAAAAGTGGGTGGGATGTGGTGGGTGAGTTGGCAAGGGCATGGGAGTTGTCAGGGGCATCGGAAGTGTCTAAGGGGAACTGATCTTCAAAGAAAATGACATCACGGGAGACAAAAACTTTATTAAGTTGAAGATCAAGTAAACGATAGCCTTTTTGCCCATAGGGATATCCCAGAAATACACAGCGACGGGCACGGGGATCAAATTTGGAAGGTTTAAGTGGATGAGTGGAAGCAAAACACAAACAACCAAATACGCGTAAGTGTGAATAGTGGGGAATTTTGTTAAACAGTTTTTCATAAGGTGTCTTGCCTTTAAGAACGGGTGTGGGGGTGCGATTGATAAGGTAGGCTGCAGCAAGGATGGCGTCCCCCCAAAAACGTTGTGGCATTTTAGCTTGAAAAAGGAGGGCTCGGGCAACATTTAATAAGTGACGATGCTTACGTTCAGCAACACCATTTTGTTGTGGTGTGTTGACGCAACTCGTTTGATGGACGATGCCGTTCTGAGCATAAAAATTGTCAAGACGAAATTCGGGCCCATTATCACTTCTAATCATTTTGACCTTGGTGGTGAATTGTGTTTCAACCAAATGAATAAATTGCACAAGGAGATCCCGTGTATCAGATTTATGTTTCATCAAGTAAATCCATGTGCTTCGAGTGTAGTCATCAACAATTGTGAGAAAGTATCGTGCACCAGAAAGAGAAGGAACGTGATACCCCCCCAAATGTCAATATGAATCAGTTCAAAACAAGATTTAGTGGATATAGAACTTAATGAAAATGGTGCTCTGGTTTGTTTGGCTAATGGACAAATAAAGCACTTATTAGAATCACAAGGTTTATTATTCAAGAAGGGAAATAACATGGAAACAGTTTGGGATGGATGGCCTAGACGTTGATGCCAAAGACAAGGGTTGGAAGCTTGAATGACATTGCATGTTCTTTTCTGTGGTGGATCGAGGTAGTATAGCCCCTCTCGCTCAAATCCCATCCCAATCATCTTCCCCGAGCGTAGGTCCTGTATAACACAAATTTGTCTGAGAAAAATGGTAATATAGAAAGAATCATGGGCGAGCTTACTAATGGATATTAGATTTAACGTGAAAAATGGTACACACAAAACATGATCAAGCACCAATGTGGGTGAGAAAACGACTTGTCCAATGTGGGTGACCGTGGCAAGAGAACCAGTGGGTAGTTCAACAGTATGGTTAGAAACAGGCCTCGATGATGTGAGAGAATTAGGGCTGCAAATGATGTGGTCCGTTGCACCACTATCCAAGATCCAAACAGTTGTAATACCATTGTGCATGCATGAAAAAGCTTTACCTGAGAGTTCTTCATTGTTTGATGAATTACCAACGTGATTCGCAAAGGATGACTTGTTCTTGTTTAACATCGCAAGTATCTGTTTGCAATCCTCCTGAGAGAAGGGAAAATTGGGCATCCCGTCCTTCTTGTCATGCACTGCAACATGATTACCCTTAGCAGAAGATGGGCGATTTTGTTCAGGTTCAGCAGCTGCTTTGCGCTTGCGACAATATTCGAATGAATGACCTTTCCATCCACAAAAAGTGCACTTGAGGTGTGCTCGGCAGTGCTTGGTAATATGGTTCGTCTTGTTACATTTCCCACAACGAAGATTTCCGTCTTCTTGTTCATTTTCTCGGCCACCATTTTTCACGGCAAAGACTGCCGCTTCAGGTTGAGAAAAATGCTTTCCAGTTGAGACTTCTGCCTGCCTCTCATGACGAAGAACAAAGGAATAGGCCTTGTTCACTGTTGGTAAAGGCTCAAGGAGGAGAGTATTACTTCGAACGGTGGAATATGAATCGTTTAAACCCATGAGAAACTTCATGGTTTTCTGGGTTTCAACATAAGAAATAATCTCCTTTTTCGTGTCGCAACTACATGCAGGGATAGAACACAGTACATCACGTTCGTCCCAAAGCCCTTTTAATTTAGTGAAGTACGAACTCACCGTCATGTTGCCTTGTACACAGCCATGGATCTCATTTTCTATGTGAAACAATTGAACAATGTTCACATGGGAAAACCTTTCTTGCAAATCAAGCCACATCTGCCTTGCATCTTTACAGTGGATGACACTACTTGAGATTTCTTTGGACATAGATCCTAGGAGCCACGTCTTAACCAGATTATTACACCGATTCCACTGCTGCAGTTCTTCATGTTTGTCTTCAGTAGGCTTCTCGACTGTTCCATCGACAAGCCTTAGTTTATTTTTGACTGTTAAAGCCATGGTCATGGATTGAACCCATGTACTGTAATTGTCTTCCACCAGTGGCTGAGGCACAAGCACTGCACCAGGTTGGTTCGAATGATGGAGATAAAGTGGGTGATTAGGATTCTCCCACTTCGAATGCGAGGTCATGCCTGCGGAGGTTGACTTCTTTTCGCTATCACCCATGGCTGCGTTTTGCTAGGGTTTGTTTGTGTGTTTGCTTTTTGTTTGCCCAGATATCAATCACTCTGGTACCATCATAGAAAACGTATAATGGAATATAGTTTTCATTATATATTTCTCCAACTAGGTTTACACCTTATATACAAGAATACAGTGAACAAGATCCTAAACTAAAGCCTAGACACAAGGATCGTCAAGGACTAAACAAGGAAGTAAATAACAACAATATCAATTAATAATATTGACTAATCTGTGGAGATACTTTCCTTAACAGAAACTATATTATAGGATGTTAAATCTTTAGGCTATTTTTTTATGACAGAAAATAAAATAATTTGAAGCTAAATTGATTTAAGTGTTAAATTTTTAGGAATTACCAATGTACCATATCAACAGTCATCACTTAAAGTAACCTTTACAATTATGCTTGCATAGAAAGTTCCTATTCAGCTGTTCACGATAAGCTATACTCTTCGTCTACTCAAGTTGTATAGTGTCATAATGCAACTGCAAAAAACTAAGAGAATGAAACTACTAAGAGTTTGAACCCTACCAAAAGTTGGTTAGTAATTAGTTCCTGGGAAAATTACTAATCTTTAATTAATTGGTATTTTATTCCTACTTAACAAACCAATTTGAATGACTTAAAACTCAAAAATTGCGAAATTTTATAGAAAAGTTTTGGTCAGACCTATTTCAAACACATTGCTCTGTTCTTCCTGAGGCTGCGAAACAACTCCTCTAGCAACACTGATTTACAGAATCTATTTCAAGCCTAAAGAGTATGAGTCAATCTGGAGATTTGATATAAGATCTCAAAAAATAAATGAATAATATTCAGATAAAATAAAATCATATCAAAAGAACCCACAACTTTAAAAGAAAAATTGTCCTAACTGGAAATTTAAACGATGAATTCTAAAAAAAAAAGGTAAATCGATCTGATAAAGATGTGAGTAAATTAATTTCATAAATATGAAATCATAACCATGCCATTCCAAATACCACTTTTGGTATGACGACGAACATAAGGATGCCTAATACTACCTTTCCAAAGTGCAGAAAGAGAGAGAATACAATTGGGGTAAATTTCGAAAATCCTCGTCAAAACGGTAATGAATCGGGACATGCAACATGTGTTTCTTGTTCCTGCGATTAAAGGGAGATGATTGGCAAAACATAATTAACAAAACATCAAAAACTCCCACACAGATTCATTCATCAAACCCCCCAAAAAAATAAAAAACCACAAACGTAAAAGCAAAAACGCAGAAAAACTTCATCAAAACGACGACTAAAGACACCCAAAAAAACCAAATCGGGAAATCAAAAGGGCAAGTATCAACAAAGAACTCACCCAAATGGAATCCAGTGGAGAGAACGAACCACCGGGAGATGAGGAAAACGGCAACGCAAGGAGAGGGGCGACGTGATTTTTGGGTGATGGGTGTCAGATTTCTCGCTGAAGGGAAAAGGGAAGGGAATTTAAGCCATATTTTGATGTTGGAAGAAAATGAAGCAGGAAGAAGAGGTATTTGTGAGTGCGATTCCAGCTGTCGATATGTATTTTGATGAATGGCAAACTTAAAGTAATACAAACTTACTGGGGGCAAAATAGGAAGCACACTGTGCTTATGAACAGTGATACAGTTGATTTTGAGTTTTAGTATAGATTGAATTTGACGAAAATACCTTGCTTAATTCCAAACTTTGGAAGTAGTCCGGAGATTTTTATTTACTTAATTTCCATCAACCCTTTCTACTTTGGCGTAAAATGGTGTTAATATAGATGTGGATAACATTTGATGTCTCATTTGCAATGTACTATTAGAAAGAGTAGTACATATATAGCTTCATATAACATTACCCTTCATGAGTACAAAGGCTACAAACTACACATATTTAACACATGAAAGAGCTCCATGGACTATCATCAGTCCTTGGAGCTGGCCAGGGTCAAATTTATCGGTGGTGATATTTGACACGTATGCCATGCTCTCATGCTTGTGCATATATACTACATGATCCCATTCCTATATACATGTATGCACGGAGCTTATTCATATTTTTCTACAACTCTGTACATGTGCACATGTAGACTCTTATATATATTAAGTTGTTGGTCTAGCTTCGAGCCTATACCTAGGCATATGGCTTCAGTTTCCCCCGCCGCCACCGCCACCTCGTCCCCCTCCTCCCCTGCCCCCGCTTCCACCGCCACCGCGTCCCCCTCCTCCCCTGCCCCCGCCACCGCTGCCACCGCGTCCCCCTCCTCCCCAGCCGCCGCCGCCACCCCGTCCCCCTCCTCCCCAGCCGCCATATCCATCAGGCTGCTTTGTTTCAAAATTGTCCTCGGTAACTACTACTTCGGACTGCTCAGCAGGCCAACAACACTGTCCGCCGCAAGTGTAGCTGCCATAGCGATAGCAACACCGGCCACAATATCTGCCACCTCCACCTTGGTTAACTTGCTTTGGCTCATTCTCAACCGCTTCTGATTCTTCAGGCCAACAACACTGTCCGCCGCAAGTGTAACGGCCATAGTGATAGCAACACCGGCCACAATATCTGCCACCTCCACCTTGGTTAACTTCCTTTGGCTCATCCACTGCACCATATACAAACATATATATCTCTCTCTTAGCCCTTGGTAGACCTTAGCAAGTATCGAGTACATATATCGGAGCAGTATGAATACAAAAAACCCTAGCTATGAATGTGTAATTTCGAACTACGACACTATTATGAACTTACTGAAGACATATCAAATTCTTGTACACATTTTCTTTGTTCCATAATAATTGGGTGCATATATGTGCTTTGGATCGATCGTGCAAATGTAATGGGTGCATAGGTACGTGTATTGTGTAAAGTATAAACTAGCATACCGGAGGCCTTTCAAAATCTCAATCTTGAAATTTTTCATACAGAATATGTAAACCAATATTAACTAACATACAGAAGTCCATAAATTAACCTTTCTTCTCATCTTTTGTTGAAGCTTTCTTCTCATCTTTGGTTGTCTCAGCTTCAACAGCGGAGGAGACCAGAACAACAGAGCCAAACAGGAGGCCCAGCAGAATCAAAATCCTGAAAATTTTCATGATTCTCCAACTCTTATGCTACTCAAAAATCCCACAAGAAAGACTAGAAGGATGTGAATGCCAAGACTTCGACGATCACCATTGTCAATTTATAGTGCTGGGAGGTGCTACTACACGACAGTATACATTATGGAAGTGGTGCATATCTACGAGCGAGGACGCGGATTTTTGTTAGCTGTATGGACAGAGTAGTAGTACGTACGCATGTACGTACGTTTGACTTAACTAGGATAAACAATGCATCTTCGATTCTTTTCCGCTCGATATATGAAAAATGATAATGCTAAGGAGATCAAATTTTTTAAACTAAATTGCAAATCAAATAATATGTCACCAATAAGAAACAAGTATGTTAATTGATACTTAATTAATAATTCAATCATTTACAACCACATCATTTGGTTTGCAAATTGAGTTTAAATTTTTTTATCTTCCTAACATTATCATTTGAAAAAAGAAACACACGTTGTTCAGGCGTTCATTCAAAGACACATGTCTAGTTTGAGCTCTGCATGCATGCATGCGAATTGGACACGTACAGACTTACCCACGTAGACACACCAAATTTTGTTTTATTATTTTGGGAGCATTTTTGCTCACCACTATAAACTATGATGTATGCTCACCATACACCTAATCAATTGACACGTGTCATTTTATTTAACTTTAGTTAACTTTCACATTAAATGTTAGTTTTTCAATTTTGAAAAAAAATTAATCAAGATTAAGTGAAATAACACATGTCAATTGATTAGATGTATGGTGAGCATATATTATAGTTTATGATGGTAAGTAAAAATGCTCCCTATTATATTTAATACGAATATCAAAAGAAGAGCTGAACACTAAACGCAGTTGGTTGAGGATTAAATTCTTAACTATCAAGGTAATTTACCCTTTATGTAGACACATCAATTTAATAATTAAAATATTAACCAGAGTTGTATTATGTAATGAGCCTCAACTCGAATGTTGATCTAACAAAAAGTTTTTGCGGTGGACTCAAAATTAATACGGTCACGTAGTATTGTTGTTTTACTTAAATTATAATACACAATAGATATATATATGATAGACAGAAGACGGAAGCTGGACACATTGAATAAAAACTCAAGAATTGATGGTCTGATTTTTTTCAGACAGAAGTTGGACACATTGAATAAAAACTCATTGAATAAGAACTCAAGAATTGATGGTCTGAATTTTTTCAGACAGAAGTTGGACACATTGAATAAAAACTCAAGAATTCGCGACCTTTAGAAACAAGAATATCCATGTTTTTCTGGTCCTATTCTAGATCAGAACGTCTAACCAAATTACCTTAATTAATAGCTCGGTGCAGTGTAGCTGTTTGTTGGAGGTCAAGTTGACTACCAGTTCTTTCAATCTTATCTCACTGATTAATATATATACTACTTGGTCAAATCCAATCCGATATATACTACTTTTTTTCTTGAAGAGAGTATTGTGTGAGAGATGAGACTGAGACCCATGCATGTTATATCTGTCAGCGATTTGGCCCCAGGAAGAGCAATGCCAAAGAACCAAGCTTTACTGTACCTCTCAAGTTAGAGTTGAAATTGGATGGCAAATGGAGCAACCCCATGGAAATCAAGAGCCCAAAAAGAAACATGGATATGCTACCAGCCCAACTCTTGTTTTTGGATGATAAGGGTTCTTTATGGACCCAACTCTTTTTTGGAATACTTGTTAGGGTGCGGATCGGCAGAAATATTTTACATAGATGGATATCGCACACACGTTAATGACGTGTTATAATAATGTTGGTTTGTTATGAATTTAAGATATTTTATCATTAAATCCTCACAAAATAAATAAAAAAATTGATGTTGTACCATAAATTAATTGACAATATGGAGAGTTAACCAATTTCTTAAGCTCTAAAATGGTTTGGTCCCTTAGGTACCGTTAGGTACGTGGAACGGGACGGAATGGAGTGGGACGAGACGTTCCGTCCCACGTTTGGTGCACCTAAAACGGGTGAAACGCGCTGTTCCATGGGACGAATTTTGGGTGAATTTTCGTTCCGCCTCACCTCCTGGAACGGCTCGTTCCACATCCGTGGAACACAAAATTATAACATCTCCGTCTCCTTCTCCTTCTTCTTCCTCCTTGTTTCCATCCGAGGGCATCTTTGCTCACTCTCCGTTCCGTCCCGTCCTATCCTGTACCGTCCAGTCCCATTCTGTTCCACCCCTTCCTGTCTGCATATCAAACGATACTTGAGAGCTTTCAAGATTGCACAGTAGGTCAGGTTTCGATTGGTTCGACTCCATTAAACTCGTTTTTTGTTTTCGAAGATTTTGAAACGAAGAGAAAAAATGCTCACGATCTGAAGCTTCCGAGTACAATTTAACGTAGCGGAAAATAAGAGAACAGTCAGACCAGGTTGTAAAACTAAAAACACAAGAACCTAAAATCCACCCTATCTATAAAAGTCTCAAATTTGTATTGAATAAATTGAAATCTGAATATTACAACAGAAAACTAGGCTATAAATGTTGAGAATGAGTCCCACCTTGATGGGACGAGGGACCTTACATGAGCTTATAAGTAGTTAGGCTACTCCCTATATTGCAAATTAATTTTATAGTGGAACCTCAATTTCTTCATGGTATCAGAGCAGATTGTCCCAAGTGTGAAGTCCAACGGCCACATACTTTTCACGTCACCCACGCTCCACGTCACTCCGTTGTGTGTTCTTGTATTAGGCTTGAAAATTCGCTGATGGGACATGTTGAGAATGAGTCCCACCTTAATGGGAGGAGAGACTTTGCATGAGCTTATAAGGTCATTTCCAACCAAAGGTGGGCCAGAGGGCTAAAACACCCTCCAACAAATTAATATTTTAATAAACAATGCAGAGTCATATTTCTTACCATCTCCAACCAAGAGCCAAAGGGCCAAACATATCTATGTGACAAAAAACCATTTCCAACTGATGAGGCGATATTATACTATATATTTTACCCTAATCTTAGTATTAATTTATTGGTTATTTTGGTAGAATTTTGATATTTTGGATTATATTTTCAATGTAGGACATTTGACTTCCTTTGGAGCAAAAAATTATCAAAGATTAATTTTGGAGTGATTCCAATTGGGGGATGTTCATGTGCCTTTCAAGATGATTGTGTCAAAATTCTAGATTTTTCTACCAAGCCTTTTGACCGTGGCGATGAAATAAAGGCCTAGTGCACAACTTTCCCAGATTGATGTTTCTGGACATTTTGGGTATTTTGAAGGTCAAGACGGCATATTTTGAGGAAGATTCCTTCTGAGGATTTATAGGGGACGTCTTCAGATTTCAAAAGAGACCTTTTGAGACCAAATCGAAGTTGATTTGGCCGGTCAAAAGATGAATTTTCTGAAAAGTCCGAATTTTAGATTAAATTGGAAACCTTTTATTTTCTGTTTTATTATTTTATTATGTTTCTTAGTTTTATTTTAAGATCTTTTTTAGGGAGGATTTTATTTTGTAGTGGTATAAATAAGGCTTGTTAGCCATTAGGGTTCTTTACGCAACATTGGGAGGGGGGGTGGAACACACTACTTTTGACAATTCAAGTTTATTTTCAAGGTGTTTTCTATCCATGTTCTTAATAATATTTTGTTTTATGATTATTCGTAACTAGTTTCGTTTGCTAGGGCGAGGCCATGAGCCTTAGCAAGAATATGTAGTTTCTTTTCAATTTGCTTATGATATTATGCATGCAAGATTTGAATTATTAATCACTGTACTTCAAACTATCCAATTGTCTTGATGATTGGCCACCATTAGGATATTTAGAAAAGTAATTTGATGCAATTTTGGCAGAAGGCTGTTCCTGAAATTGGCGCTGGCTTCTTGTGGTTAATATGTGTAACTTCTTAGGATGGATGACATGCCTTAAGGGTTATATAGTTTTTCAGAAGGATTTCACAAGACTTAATGAGTCTTTCATATTCACATTCGATGTGGACACCACGGATGGGTTGCATGTTAGATATATGTTCTATGTTGGAGGTTCCAAGTAGGGCATACTTTAAGAAAACCTAAATTTAAAATATGCATGTGTAATTCATAAGTAATTGGAAGAACTACGTAGGATTGTTAAGGTGACGGCGGAACCCTAGTACTCAAATTTATTTTCAAAACTATTTTCTTTTGTTTTCTTTACTTTCCCAATTTATTTAATTGTTTTTAATTAAATTCGTTTTTAATAATTTAGGTCATTAAATCACCTTTTTCTAAACTTTGTTTTCAAATAATTAATTAAGATTTGGTATTTACATAAATTATTCATTTAATCCCTGTGGAGAACAACCTTACTTGAGCTGCTATACTACGATAACCTTATACCCTTGCAAGTAGTTTTAAGGGTTTTTATCCCTATCAACCGAGGGTCAAAGGGTCATAGGGCCAAACGTAATTTATTATTTAAATTTAAAAACTACAACAACTTAAATATTTAAAATAAATTGTGAAAACACTTTTTTCGTTGTAGTAATTGGTGCCGCTTTCATGTCTATTTGCGGCTGCTAATAATGCTTGATGCCATTTATTCAAACTTGGATGAAGATGTTTCTTTCATCTTGAAGAACAATTCTCGTGGTTTCGGGTATTCGGTGGAGTGGTGCCTTTGTAGAACTCATAGTATTTTTTGGACACACAAGTCCAAACACCTTCACTTGTTTGAGAAGTCCCCCTTACACTATCTTTTGAGACCCATCTATAATCCCTGCAAAGAGCTTCATCTTCTTTTCAGGTCCAAGCTCTACCTTTCATTGCAGATGAGGCAATTTGAAAATTATTGAAATAATTGAAGGAAAGATTATTGGAAGAGATAAGAAAATAGAATGTGAAGAATTGAAATAGAATGAAGTGCGATAGTATGGAATGGTGAAAATTATGTGACAAATGGTGTAGGAATGACTTAGGTATTTATAGGAAAAAATGAGAATTTAAAAAAATTTGGCCAAAAAAAAAAAAAAAATCTAATCCAACGGTAACTGACGTCAGCTAGCCGTTGGTTTTGAAATTGTGGCCTGGCCCTGGGCCGGCTGGTTGGCTGGTTAGGTTGGGCTAGCCAGTTGGCCCTTTGGCCCTTTTTTGTCCTGTGGGGCCCACGAGCTCTTTGGCCTAGCCCTCGGTTAGAGACAGTTTTTGGGCTATTTTCGGCCTTTTGGCCTTTTGGACCCTTCGGTTGGAGTTAGCCTCCTCCCCATATTGCCAATTAATTTTATGGTGGAACCTCAACTTTCTTCAATATACATATAGCCATCAAAACTTAATCCTACTTGTAAACATAAAAGCTATGACCGAAATGAGAAGGAAAAGGAAATCCTAATTAAATATAAAACAAACAAATCAAATAGAAAAAAAAAAGTAAAGTAATTAATACCTATAGCTTGTAGGAAAATTCACACACACATTTATATATTTGGTTACAGTAAAAATTAGTTTTTATTTATTAATTTATTATATCTGTGAATCTAATGTATGCAGATTGTGTCCGATATATTTACAGTATGGTGATGGTGCGGAGCATGAGTCCGGTGATCTCCTCAGGGATATCTGAAATCCACGATGAACAGAGATCAAAATGTTCCTGTATGAGCTAATGAGAGCAGTGTTAGAAGGAGAATCCTCTAAGATTTCCATCTCCTCCTACAATTAGGATATAATTAAGGAAAAATTAGTATCCGGTCCTTAATTACTAATGTTCTTTGATTGAAACTTTATTAGTTTTCAGATTTTGATTAAGGTCCCTAGTATTAATACAATAATGAATTCACATGTCAGTTACATAATTTTTAAAATAAAAATTAATAATTGATTTAGGATTTTAATACTCACACTTTTATTAAACTCCTAAATAATTTTCAATTCAAAACATTTCCAAAAAAAAAAAAAAAAAAAAATTTAGAATAAGTTTGTACCCCTTAATTTTTTTATAAAAAGGTTTCCAATTTTTTAATCTTATATGTACCCATTCATGTAATTTTTAAATTTTTAATCTTAAAATATACCCATTCTTAAATATATCAATTTGTTGTAGTAAAATGTACCCCTTTTTTTTTTTATATAAAATCTATTCAATTTTTTTTTCTAATTCATTTTTGAACTTATATGGGTACATTCTTTTTCTTGATTTGAGAATGTATCCATGTCAAATTTAATCAAAGAAATTTACTAATATTATTAAGCCTAATATCTATTATTTTTTATGTGGTTTTGAAGAATGTACCCATATTTTGGTACAACAATTTTTTTGTTAATTTTAATGAATGTACCCATGTTTATATACATACATACATACACACACACACACAATATATTGGAGAGTATAATTTATATTTTAATAATTTTAATCCACAGATTATGGGTTTTTTTATTTAAAATCTCATTAATACAAACAACTATAAATTTCAATTTTTAATTTAAAAAATATAGTAACATACATAGAAATACATTATCACATTAATTTCAGGGACTTCGATCAAAAATTGAAACCAACAAGATTTCAGTAAAAAAATATTGATAGTTAGGGACTGTATCCAAAGTGTCCATCTAATTAATTACTTGCCGGAGTTCTATTTGTATTGTTATAAACCAAGTTTTTCTTTTTCTTTTTGAACAAATCTTATAAACCAAGTTACCGTGTATATCTTATTAAGCTCTAGGGCTTATGTAAATTGGGCTCATGAAAGTTCCCATAATTTTATTTAATTCTCTAAATTCGGTATTATTCGTCTAGGTCTTTGATGTGCTCTCTCTCTAAACACATAAACCGTCCCACCATAATTTCCCAGCCTATCCCTAAAAATAAAATAAAGTAGAACAAAAGAGACTGAGCAAATTGGATACAAAACGTTACTTGTATATGTCATTGATTTCGTATACCATCAATCGATGACATGCATTACACATGTACTTGAATTTGTTCACGAAATTAATTAAAGAGCACTCAAACCATGAGATTATAACTGAGTACAGATACAATATCCACCCAGCTCGCACTCGTGATTAACTTTATTTTTGCATGCCTCTCGCTAGTGAAGTTTTATTCGATTCATACATAGGAATACGATCGAGGGAAGTGCTTCAAGCATGTTAAGCACATGCATTAGAACATAATTAGATAATTAGATAATTAATTAAGCACACTGCATGCATGGGCATGCAGAAGCCTAATTAACTAATGAACTAGTTGTGAGGTTGTGCATCAACAGCCTGACCAGCATGATTGCAGCACCTTAGGCACTCTCTTCCATTGTAACTCCATCTGCAACAACCATAGTAGCAACGCCCTCCACGGCCTCCTCCTCCATTTCCGCCACGACCAGGGTTACCGCCATATCCGCCACGACCAGGGTTGCCACCATACCCACCTCGCCCAGGATCTCCTTGGTACCCGCCACCATACTTGGCGTCACCTACACCATTGGGATTTGTAGTAGTCTCCGCAGCTGAAAGTCATATAAGGAACATACGTTTAAATGAGGTGACAATATTTCATTTATTCAAATCATTGTGAATTTGGAACCTAATTTAATTTAAGTAGCATGTACTTGTACTATATCCATTTGGTGAATAAAGTAAAGTACACTAGTATTATGTTGTGGAAAGTACAACAAATTAAGCTCACAAATTGTATTTATATCTTTGCTTAGCAACTTTGGTGACACTAGGTAGCTAGCAATATATAATTTCTACAAAAATATAATTTCTACAAAAATTAGAAGGGAAAAGTTAAGCTCACCATTTGCGGCCACTTCAGAGGAAATGAGAAGGACAATGGCAAGCAAAAGACCAAAGTAAATGAAAGTCTTGGAAACCATTTTTGTTCAACTGAAAGGAGAGTAGAATACTTGGGAATTAAGAAGCATTCTTGCTTCTATTTATAGAGAAAAATAGAGGGCAGTGTACAATAAATCTACAAGTTAACCCCATAGGCCACACCACCGTACACGTAAAGTGTAGACTGTGTGGTTGGAGGTTGAGGAGTTGCCTTCCCAAGTTTATTAAATTTAAAACACGTATATCTTTTCTTAATTACTGATCAGTGTTCTCATTGCTTCTGATATTCAGTTTATTTTTCTGATTAATAACAGTGATGAGTACAAGCTGTCTTAACGTTACGAAGCAATTTTGCTAGCTATTAGAAAGATCGAGAAAGTGCGCCCGGATTAATTAGTCTAATTCATTAACTAATCGATTTGTTAAAATGTGAGCGTCCAATGCAAAACTAATCAACGGTGGATGGACATGCACTGATTTTTTAAACACTAGAAAATACCATATTTTATATGGGAACTTTTGAAATAATTTGTAGATTAGAATCAAGATAAATGATATGTAATTATGATCAAGATAAATGAATATCAGCGTCGTGAGTGACGTAAATTGAATAAGATTGTAATTTTGGACTCTGGCGGGGGGTTCCATGTTATATATACACATGCCTTGGACATATGTCAGTGAGAGTCAGAAAGATCATGACAAATTAAGTTGCATGGGGACTACTCTATAAAAATAGTCGTGGGCATACATGCATGTCTGCATGTCTATCTTCAATGAATAGATAGCATAGAGGGAGCCTGCAAATTGCAATTTAGACCACTCACTCATCTCATACAGCTTCGACCGACATATAAAAGGTCGTATCCAGTGCACAAGGCTCCTACTTTACGTAGGGTCTGGAAGAGGTGAATGTCGGCTAACCTTACCCCTATTTATGGAGAGGCTACTCCCAAATCTCGAACCCGAGACGTACCGCTCATGGACGAAAGCACTTGCTATCGCACTAAGTGCGACCTCTTTGAAAGCCCCCCGCCATATAATTGGTAAAAATTGTCTTGAATATATTTTCTAGTTTCATTGAAAGCCCGTTTTGGTAATACTCTCTTGTTGTTTTACATACAGAAGATATTTAGAAATCTGAATTGAGAATTCGAATAAACGAGAGAGTACTCTTAATCAACTGAACTAAAACGACGCATGCAAAACATTAACCTTTTTATTTTTCTTTCTTTTTCATTGCGAGTGATATTATGGTTCATATTTTGTCTCGAGTGGAAGTGGGAGAAAGAATACCACAGCCACACACAGAGAAGTGCAAAATCAGTGTGTTTTCTCACCGAAAGGTTATTTTCTGCTCGGTTTGACAACGCGTCCTCTGTGGTCAATTTTTTCTGAATTTGACTTTTCAGACTTGTCTGGGGCCAATTGGATTTGAATGGTTCATTTTACTTTAACAAATATTAATATAATATGTTATATGACTTTCAAATGTCATCAAATTGAACCCAAGTTATTTGACTTAAAAGTAATATATTACTATGAAGGCATGCGAAGTGCAAAGAAGATACTTGGAACTTATTCTTTAAAAAAAAACAAATAAATAAATAAATAAATAAATTAGATTTAAGAAAAATACCAAGCCATTCTTAGAGTCAAGTATACACTAGATTTTTCTAAATTACGGGAATGAAGATTCAAACTTAATTGCAAAAAATATAGTAGACTGCTCTAGCCACTTTGAATAATCTCAAGTCTACGAGCTAAGGAATTTAGCAATCAGAGTTGCAAGTGGTCGATTGATTTGAATTCAACTACAATATTAAAGATGAATCCAAAGCAATCGACCACTCGGTCGGTCTATTTTCATTTTCTTTCCCTTAGTTGGCTGGTAAAGTTGATTCACGTTTGTTTACAGAAACAAAGTCCATAAAACCTATGGGTTAGAGAAACAAGGGGCCAAAAAACAAAATAGTGCCCCATGCATGTGTTTATAAATAATTAACATTTCCATCGCTTGTTTAATTTGCAACCAAAATACAAATCAATCCTAATTTCCTTGTGATCAATTCCCAAGCTAGCATAAGAGAAGATGAGTGTAGAAGTGTTGGACGGTGCCACCATTTTCAACTTTGTGGAAGATGAAGAAGCATTCAGCCTCTCAATTCGCGACCGTTTTGCTCATCTCGACACCAACCACGATGGTCTGCTTTCTTATGCAGAAATGCTGAAGGAGCTTCAGTCTCTGAGGGTCTTTGAGACCCACTATGGCATTGATGTGAAGCCAGACCCCGAAGAGATTGCTCATGTCTACGACTCGCTGTTCGTGCAGTTCGATCATGACTCGAACGGGGCGGTTGATTTGGAGGAGTTCAAGGCTGAAACCAAGCGGATGATGCTTGCTATGGCCAATGGGATGGGGTTCTTGCCAGTTCAAATGGTGTTGGAAGAAGATAGCTACTTGAAGAAAGCAGTGGAAAAAGAGTACTCCAGTACCAAAGTTAAGCAGCTGATTAATTAAGCACTTTTAATAGATTGTACTTTTCTATTTAATTACGAAGAGCCTTCTGCATTGTTGATTTTTATGTTCAAGTTCCATCAGAAATAAATGAGGATGAAGAGATCGAAGATAGCTAAAGTAAATGTTCGTAAAATTCAATTAAAATTTTATCTAAGTTTCTACTGAATTTATACAAATATTTCATACCGAAATCTCTCGTTCTATTTTTTCTTTGTACTCCTAATCATGAGTAAGATTGCTACAAATGGTTAAAAAAATAAACACATCTCGGGAGCTGGAACGAAGGAGAGGATGTTTTCACCGAACAACTCAAACAATGAAACCAAGAGATGCCCCGAATTCAAGTCATCCTTCCAAACCTGAGTGAGGAGAGCTGATTTCTTTAGAGACCGACCAACAGGCTTGCCCATTCTGCTTGTGATGTGTGGAATGCTCTCATTTTTGCCTAAAACACTGTTCGTTAAACAGTGGTCTCCCAATTTTGTCCCTGCTTGGTTTTGGAAATTAAGGTCTGATTTCTCAAATCCTATGTTTCTTTGCTGTCTAAGATGATTTTGGGTTATATCACTCAGAAACAATTTTTTTTCACTAAGTGAAAATCCCTAGCTTTTAGATTTTCCAGTAATTTGTCGGTAATAATAATTTTTTTTTTGTAGCTTTGTACGTGTCTCTGTTTTCAAATATGATGATCTCTTAATTTACTATATTGTAGCTTTTGTAATAGAATGATCTCTTAATTTGCTTTTACATATCTTCTTTACTTCCTCTTCTAGCTCTATATATGATTCCATCTCCATATAATTATTTCACTAGCCTTCATGCACGCGCTCACGCGCATGCAGAAGACATTTTTGGAATCACGGCGTGTTACGCATGGTTTACATGTTTTAATTGTATTTATATGCGTAAATTGACAAAATGAAAGTCAAATATTTAAAGTAAATGAATAATTTTAGATCGTGCTATAAGAACTCCCTCATAAACCAATTAAAGCAGCTGAATCCATATAATAAAATCGGTCTTTATAGAATTTACATTAAGAATAGAGAAAATAATATTTAATGAACAATTGATTGAATCACATTATTGCTAGCCCATTGTGAGGCTAAGGTCACCTCCTCCCCCTTAGTGTAGATAATATCTTTTGTTAAAAAAAATTATTTGCCAATTAATTTAATCACATTATTATCCGCATGCAAAAGACTTTTTTTATAACTGACATTACACACCTCTTAAGATGTTTCAAACGTGTTTAAAAATGGAGAAATTGAGTCACATTATTACTAGCCTATTATGAGATACTAATTATAAAAATAAAAAAAATAAAACAAAAACTGTACCAAAATTAATTATTAAAAAAAACACTGTTAAAATTACAAAATTATCCTTGTATTATTTTATGCATTCTTTTTTGCTGCTTTTGATTTTTTTTTGGCTGAGGGGCATTTTGGCCATATTATTTTTTGTCGAAGCCATGACCCTAAAGTCGGGCTCTGGCTGTATATATAAGATATTTCCTATTTTTATAGGAAACAAATCATTGAATACACACGGAAAATTAAAAGAGTTTTAGTTTTTGGATTCATAATTGATGAAATGGTTTGAAATGGAGAACTTGGTTGATTGAGACAGAGAGAATCCGACAGCTCCAAACTCTGATCTGCTGATCTCAAAATGGAGAAGTTACCACTCGCTTCACTTTCACAACGTAAACTAGCTCCTCAGTTCAGTTCTTAAATATGAGGTTTTTCAACTACCACTTTTATGTAATGAAACATTTGAGCAGTACTCGCCAGGATATCCAATTAATTAGGTCAGTCTTTGTTTAATTGGGATTCTTAATTTCATACTAGGGATTTTCATTTGATTGGATTCTATATTTTTGAAACTCAAGTTAAAAATTGTTACATAGTTTCAAATACATAGGATTAGTTTCATAACTTTATGGGTTGCTTTGTTATTGTTTTTGGTTGCAGATTTAATCCCTTGAACTTGAATTGGATCACTATTTGGTCAAATGCTTATTAATATTAAGTCTTTGTTCAGTATATGGACCGTCATAGAAGAGTTTCTACCATCAAATTATAACTAAGACTGCGACAGTTGCTGCTTCACCATCATTTCTAAAAAATTTGGTAAAAATCTCTCTTCTCTGCAAATCTTTTTAACAATGGACCAATAAATGCACAAAAAAGTTTAGTACGATCTGATTTTTATGTCTTTCGCTCATTATCTCATTGAACAAATCAATTCCGGAAGCCATTTTAAGTATGCTTAATAATTTAGATTTGACATTTTGTGTGTTGAATATCAAGATAGAGAAAATTTTCTCTAGAACACCATCTGTCCACTTATGCATTCGTTTTTCTAAGTCAACAATTCTGCAAAATGAGGGTTTATATTTCACTTTTTAAACACTTTAGACCAAATTTGTTTAAGCATAATTCAATTGATTGGTTTGATTACGAAGAATTTGTAAAACTTGGATTCATATAGTATTTAAGGTTTAAGGCCATAGCTCAAACCACGCATATGTTTTGTTATCTCATCGTTATCATACATAGTTCAAAACACACATAATATAAAATTTGACATAAACTTTACATGTTTGGTTAATAATGTCTAATGTTTTCGTCTATGTAGGACCTAGTGTGCCAATAGTTTTCAACTGCGTAAGTAATTTTTTTAACTTTCTGTAAGTCCTTTTATTGTTCTGATCTTTAGCAAAAGGATCCCCTTAACAAAACCAACTGTCATTTGTTCACATTAACTTCAATTTTTCCAATTTCTAACAGATAAATGAAAACACCTATATATCAGAAGAAATGAGGAACAAAGTGAAGAAACAAACCCATTAGATTAAAGAAGTTCAACACTACTCATTGTTTCTTATTCTAGATAGGGTTGTAATAAATAGATTTATATAAGCATTATGGCTTATCATTTATATTTTAAAACTTTCTACATGTTTTGTACAATTTCGAAACCCTCAGCATCGCGCAGACACTCTTGCTAGTTCTTTTCCGAAGAGAAAAAATTTCTAACCAAAGCCGACATAAATTTTATGATCAAATAATCTAGGCTTTCAATTAAAAGGTCATCGTATACATTCACTAAAATATATCTAGATATACAACAATGATCAAACAAATAGACGAATGCACTACGTCAATAAACCAAAAAAATATTTGAGATACTGATTGTTGAATGATATATTAAATTACTATTGGATTATAACATCAACATCAGTACCACACATCACACATAACAGAGTAAAGGAGAGGTTGTATATGTTATTATGAATTTTCTCTGTATAATTCTTATGCTATGTTTGGATGAAAAACTTTAAAACTTGAAAATTAGGCTAATTACTTTGGTGAAAATGCTCAAAAAAACATTCTTGCAGTCCAATACATATAAGAAAAACTTTCAAATGACATATTTTAGGTGTTATTTTGAAAATCTTTTGCTTAATATTAATATCTTTGAAGTACATTTGTAGCGTCTAAGTAATAATTTTGTAATCCTTGAGTGGTTCATTGTTGATAGAGTACTTTTAACAGCTAAATCTAAAGGAAACTAATAAAAAATGCTTGAAAATTTTGAGTTTTAACGATAAGGACAAAATAAAGGGTAAAGTGAATAATATCAAGATTGACTTTTTAGTGTAAAAATGTGAGTTTTCGTTAAAATAAACAGTACCATGAGTTTTTCGTTAAAGTTCCCTTAAATCTAAAGTACGTACCTTAAAATTGAAGGACTTTTATCCAAAAAGCAAGGACATAGAGTACAATATATAATGCTTCATACACGTCCGATCATGAGTACAGGGTGCAGATACTACGTACTACACATATATTAACACTTGAATGAGCTAATTGCCTGCACTGATCACTCATGTACTCATGCTCGTGAATGGAACATTAAATACGTACATGATTCCATGCGTACATATGCATGCATGGAGCTTATTCATATCTCCTAGCACGGAAAGAGTTCTATTTATATATGTGCATACTGCATACATATATAGTTCTCATAAAGTTGATCCTTGAGAGACTGATGAAGGCATCTGACTTTAGTTTCCTCCACCACCGCCTCCACCGCCTTTTCCTCAGCCACCGCCACCTTTCCCCCAATCACCACCGCCTTTACTGCCTCCTCCCCAGCCGCCAGGGGCGGAGCCACCAAGGGACTAGGGTAGTCCCCGGCCCATCCTGACTTCATCCGAGGTGTGCACCTCATGGAAGAAGATGAAACAAACAACGTCGTTAAGCTGTTTTGATTTTAAATCTTTTTGGCTATCTAATGAAACGATAAGTTTGGCAGGGGAGTTTTAAAAGAGATGTGCAATTTTAAATGGAAAAAGCAACCCCACTTCTGGTTTGATTCTCTCACCTAACAATAATATATGTTAGAGTATATAGAGTATGGATGGTGGGGATTATGACACATGGTGCTAGTTAAACAATTGAGGTAGTTAGGATTGTGAGATTCGGATAAGAAGGAAATATTGTATCTTAATGAGTAAGATTTGTATAGATTAGAAAGATATTCATTCATATAAGAAGTGTATCTGTGTCAAGGTTCTAAAAAACGTTAGGCGTTAGTCGGGCGGCAAGCTAGCGCCTAGCGCCTAGGCGGCTAGGCGGGATCTAGACGGGCGCCTAGCGCCTAGGCGGCTAGGCGGGATCTAGGTGGGCGCCTAGGCGGCCTAGGCGGATTTAGGTAAATTTCTTGTATATCTTGTAAATAAATGCATATTGACACATAAAAAAAATTATACTCGTATAAAATTCATAAATAAAATAATAAAAGAATAATAAAATACAAAAAGAATATCTAACAAGTCTAAAATTTAGAAACACATTAAGCGTATATGCCATATAACTTAAAACATTTTGAATGACTATATCTAATTTTTAAAAAATAAAAGTAAAAATCTCACGTAGTGGGTTGAATGTTTCATAATAAAACTACTAAGAAGCCATGCCAAGCATCCCCTAACCAAACCATGCACATCTATCATCAACGAAATCCTCTCTCCCACTTTGAACTTTGGAGCACCAAACCGGTCAGAAGAGCATCCTTCTCCATTTCAACCACCACGTCTGTGGTGTGACAACTCCCTCAACCCCTAGTTTCCATCACTCACATCAGCAGTAGACTCACAAACAAAGGAGACCATTTTTATTCTTTTTTATTCTTTCCTTTGAATATAAAAATTTAAACAATCAAATAGCAACTTGATTCTGGGCATTGACAGCCCATTTTTCTTTTATGGAAATGTGAACTTAATGTTAGCTGTCCAACTGTGATGGGACGAAATAAAAAAAAAAATTAAATGGGAAAGTTTGAGGGTGGTCACGTGAGAATGAAAGGATGAGAGAGAAAGTTTCTCATCTTCTTCCTCCTTTCTTCGCAAGAACTGAAACCTGCAAACTTAGAAATTCCAGAACACCTTGCACTCATCCTTTCTCAAGTTTGAAAACAGAAAAAAATTGAAATTCCAGACCGCCTAGGCCAACCAGTCGGCCGCCTAGGACGCCCAAGGTCCGCCCAAGCCGCCTCGGCACCCGCCTAATTCTTTCCCCGATTTTTCTCCCGATTAACAGTTAATCCCGGCGGCTGGCCACCGCCCAGCGCCTAGGCGCCGCCTAGACCGATTTTTAGAACACTGATCTGTGTAATCAAAAGACAAGAAAATATAAGAAGTAAAGTTTTCTCTCTCTCTCTCTCTAAATACCTTTCTCTATTTCTTCATTCTTCTTCTGCTATTCCTCTTATATTCTTTTCTCCATATTGGTTAACAATATACACCCTATAATTTTTTAAAGCAACCCACCTTCTTTATTTGCAGACCTCTCCCCCTTTTCCTTCTTTTTTCTACTTCTTTGTATTTTCTTTAGCCTTCCACAACCTACCTCTTACTTGGTTGTCTGGGTTTTTACATTTTTTTCTTTTTAGTATTGAATTTAAGAGAATTTTTTCAGTTTTGTGAGAATTACACAAATTGCATATGTCAATATGTTATGAATTCAACTTTTTACACACTCATGTATATACACACATATTTATGAAAAGCCCCTCCTCATTCAGAATTCTGGCTCCGCCACAGCCGCCACCACCATGATGACCACCTCCTCCCCAGCCTCTTCCTACATGGTGACCACCTCCTCCCCAGCCTTCACCTCCATGATGACCACTACCTCCGCCTCCCCAACCACCATAGCCGCCACCTCCACCTCCATATCCGCCACCTCCACCTCCATATCCATATCCATCAGGCTTTGTTTCAGTGTTATCTTCTACCGCTTTTGGCTCTGTTGTTGCGTTATTTTAAATGGGTGTGTGTAGTAATGTCAATACGCTAAGTAAATGATATGTATCTTGTATATTTTTATATAGAGTCACCACACTGTATAATTAACTAACCTTTTTTCTCATCTTGGGATGTCTCATCTGCGGTAGTGGAAGAGAAGAGAACCAGGGTGCCCAGCAGAAGGCCTAGCAAAATCAAAGACTTGAAATATTTCATGATTTCTCGAAATCTTATGTTACGTGCTCAAAATTCTTACAAAAAAATATGGGCATGCTCTAAGCTTTTGGCGATCACCACAGTTTATAGTGCGAAGTACTACTGAACGACAAAATAAGGCGTTTAGTAGATGAACCAGACAATATGCATGTTTACGAGTGACGGTTCATATCTCAGTTCAAGCAAAAGACATCTGTGTGTGGGTTGAGCTCAGCATGCATGTGAATATGGAGACACACACACACACACACCCTCGCAAAGGTAGACGCACCAATTCGTTATATTAAACTAAGGATATATTTGCATTCTCCCTTGGAGAGATGTGCTTATTCTCTCGTCTGTAAATAACGTATCTTGATAGTACAAATTTCATGATTTTTATTTAAAGATTACCCCTACAAAGAATCATTTGAATTAAAAATCATTTAGTGATTCAAATGTATAGAACAAATTAAGAGTGTGGGTAACAAGTAATATATTATGACGAATCATCTATTTATTTGATAGTGATTGAATGATCTCCAAAATTTGATTGAATGTTTTGTAGAATTGGTATTCAAATGAAGATTAGTAGTTTGAGCGATTTCATCGTTAATTTTATTCGGTTGAAATATGTTACTTGTAAATAGAGAAATATGGAGATGCAAGTATTATCCTTAAAATCTATATTTGAATCTTGAAAATAAAATTTATATTTGAAAACCCATTTGACGAGATCCAAAATTTATATCCTAATTTGCACAAGGTGGAATGCGATTCATACTGTTGATCCAATAGCTACTTTAAGTAGAATTTGCTAACGCATGTGATTAAAGAACGAAAAAAACTCCATGAAAATTCCCTAGTTTTCTTTTTCCCAAATAATTCAAAAGAGGAAAAAAAGCATTCGTTTAAATATCACTACAATAATGCTACAACACCAAAATAAAGCAAACAATGAGTATTATCGCTAAAATGCAGCTAATTCCAACTACCAGAGCCATCTTAATCCAAACTGAGGTCTAAGAAGAAAAAAATGAAATGAGGCCTTCCCAATTTAGTAGCTTAATATAAAATTTTCAAAAAATATGAATTTGAGATGCATCAGATTAGATTTAGTAGAATAAGAAACTTATTTTTCCTTCTTTCGAATCAAGAGTACAATGAATGATAAAAATATAAGTCTAATTTGAAGTGAGACCCAAGGCACATGCCTTGTTCACCGTGTCTCTGGGCCGCCTCTGCCAACTACCATGATCCTTCAGCACCCAATGTCGGATTTTCAGAAGCTGAGAAACCCCAAAATGTCTTCAAGGAGTAGGGCTGAGAGATTGTTACACCTTCTTCAGAGATTTTTGCTATCTGAAGCTTGTTGACAGAAGATTGATCTCGTTAGATGCATTTCTTTAGCAGCTTTACACCCTCTTCATAAGTCAAGTTCTCATTCCACTCATCACGAAGAATAGGCGCAAGGTGATTTCCAAATCCTGTAGCTACATGATTGTCCTCAAAATTTACACCAATCATGCTAACCAGGCCAAGGTACTTCTGTCCATTTTTAACTCCACCAAGAACAAGAGAGTTCCACAATGGATTGAACTTGTTACGCCTAGTGTACATCACACGGTTCAAATAGCTGTCCACCTCTTTGGGTCCCAAAGAGGTCCCATCATCCCACATGTTGTCGTACAAGACGAGATCATCCAGATGACGTAAGCTCCTGAAGGTCACTTATTTCTCCACTTGCACCAAGAAGAAAATGTTTTCCAATAAGTTTCATTCGTTCGACACTCTTGTATCGCAGGGTAGACCCATAAGAACCTTCCATATCAGCAGCCATCAAAATTCCATCTGTATACTTGAGAGCCACAACAGATGTACCAGTTACATATGGGTACATGGTTCTCTGAGAGCTTTCAAGATTGCACAGTAGGTCAGGTTTCGATTGGTTCGACTCCATTAAACTCGTTTTTTGTTTTCGAAGATTTTGAAACCAAGAGAAAAAATGCTCACGATCTGAAGCTTCCGAGTACAATTTACAAGAACCTAAAATCCACCTTATTATCTATATAAAAGTCTCAAATTTGTATTGAATAAATTGAAATCTGAATATTACAACAGAAAACTAGGCTATATATGTTGAGAACGAGTCATACCTTGATGGAAGGAAGAACTTTGCATAAGCTTATAAGTAGTTGGGCTACTCCCTCATATTGCCAATTGGTTTTATGGTGGAACATCAATTTATTCATGGTATCAGGTTGTCTCACATGTGAAGCCTAACAGCCACACACGCTCCACATCACTCCGTTGTGTGTCCACATATTAGGCTTGAAAATTCACCAAACGTGAGGGAGCGTGTTGAGAATTAGTCTCACCTTGATGGGAGAAAGGACCTTGCATGAGCTTATAAGTAGTTGTGCTACTCTTCATATTACCAATTGGTTTTATGGTAAAACCTCATCTTTCTTCAATATACATATATAGCTATCAAAACTTAATCCTACTTGTAAACATAAAAGCTACGTCCGAAATGAGAAGGAAAAGAAAATCCTAATTAAATAAAAAACAAACAAATCAAATAGAAAGAAAAAAAGTAAAGTAATTAAAACCTATAGCTTTCAGGAAAATTCACCCACACACACATTTATATATTTGGTACATAAAAATTAGTTTTTATTTATTAATTTATTATATCTGTGAATCTAATGTATGCAGATAGTTTCCTATAAATTTACAGTATGGTGATGGTGTGGAGCATGAGTCCCGTGATCTCCTCATGGATATCTGAAATCCACGATGAACAGAGATCATAATGTTCCTGTATGAGCTAATGAGAACAGTGTTAGAAGGAGAATCCTCTAGGATTTCCATCTCCTCCTACAATTAGGATATAATTAATTACTTGCCGGAGTTGTATTTGTATTCTTATAAAAAAAAATTGAACTATAAACCAAGTTATACCTTGTATCTTGTTAAGCTCTAGGGCTTATGTAAATTGGGTCATCAATAATTTTATTTAATTCTCTAAATTCGGTATTATTCGTCTAGGTCTTTGATATGCTTTCTCTCTAAACACATAAACCGTCCCACCTTAATTTCCCAGCCTATCCCTAAAAATAAAATAAAGTAGAACAAAAGAGACTGAACAAATTGGATACAAAACGTTACTTGTATATGTCATTGATTTCGTATATCATCAATCGATGACATGCATTACACAGGTACTTGAATTTATTCACGAAATTAATTAAAGAGCACTCAAACCATGAGATTATAACTGAGTACATATACAATATCCACCCAGCTAGCACTCGTGATTAACTTTATTTTTGCATACCTCTCGCTAGTGAAGTTTTATTCGATTCACATATAGGAATACGATCAAGGGAAGTACTTCAAGCATATATATTAAGCACATGCATTAGAATATAATTATCTAATTAGATAATTAATTAAGCACACTGCATGCATGGGCATGCAGAAGCCTAATTAACTAATGAACTAGTTGTGAGGTTGTGCATCAACAGCCTGACCAGTATGATTGCAGCACCTTTGGCAATCTCTGTTGTAACTCCATCTGCAACAACCATAGTAGCAACGCCCTCAACGGCCTACTCCATTATACCCACCTCGTCCATCTGTTTGCTTGCGATTATTCCCACCTCGCCCATCTGCTTGCTTGCGATTATACCCACCTCGCCCATCTTCTTGGTACCCGCCACCATACTTGGCGTCACCTACACCACTGGGATTTGTAGTAGTCTCCGCAGCTGAAAGTCATATAAGGAACGTACGTTTAAATGAGGTGGCAATATTTCATTTATTCAAATCATTTTGAATTTGGAACCTAATTTAATTTTAAGTAGCATGTACATGTACTATATCTATTTGGTGAATAAAGTTAAGTACTCTAGTATTATGTTGTGGAAAGTACAACAAATTAAGCTCACAAATTGTATTTATAACTTTGCTTAGCAACTTTGGTGACACTAGGTAGCTAGCAATATATAATTTCTACAAAAAATAAAAGGGAAAAGTTAAGCTCACCATTTGCGGCCACTTCAAAGGAAATGAGAAGGACAATGGCAAGCAAAAGACCAAAGTAAATGGAAGTCTTGGAAACCATTTTTGTTCAATTGAAAAGAGAGTAGAACACTTGGAAATTAAGATGCATTCTTGCCTCTATTTATAGAGAAAAATAGTGGGCAGTGTACAATAAATCTATAAGTTAACCCCACAGGCCACACCACCGTGACTTTTCAAACAAAACAAAAGCCTAACTAGGATTATCACATCATGACCAAAGACCTAGCCTACTTAGACTTCTTATCTCATCATCATAATTCCATCACCTTTAAACCCATCCGTGCATGCATCCTGATCCCTGTCTAAATAAATTTCAAATTCATTTATTACTAATTATCACCATATTTTAAATGGATAATAATCAGTTTAAAATCCAACCCCATTAGCAGCTTCCAAGTGATGTCTGCAAATAAACAACATTCAAATATTAACTTAATATCATTTTGCAGCATACCACTTGAATCCATCAGCCAAACCAAACTGATCCAGTCCACACGCCCATACACCAGACATCCCTAATCAATTTGAACTGTAGTGCTTGCTTGGGGATATAATTTGAATCCCATTTATCCCATATAAGAAAATGTCAAGATGAATCATATTAAAAGATCATTATTATGATAAAAATCATAATATTTTATCCTTCAATAATAACAAAATTATCTTCATTTTTTCATCCGACGGTTGGAATTTGTGCTCACTCAATGACCTTGATTACACACGGACGATGGTACAATTTTGGGTCCAAACAGGTTCATATATTGTCTCGCGTGGAAGTGGGAGAAAGAATAACACAGCCACACACATAGAGAAGTGCAAAATCAGTGTGTTTTCTCACCGAAAGGTTATTTTCTGCTTAGGTAATCTACTACCATGAAGGCATCCGAAGTGGAAGATACTTGGCACTTATTCTTAAAAAATAAAAAATAAAAAATAAAAAAAGATTTAAGAAAAATACCAAGCCATTCATAGAGTCAAGTATACATTAGATTTTTTTAAATTACGGAAATGAGGATTCAAACTTGAGTGCAAAAAATAGAATAGACTGCTCTAGCTACTTTGAATAATTTTAAGTTTGCAAGCTAAGCAATTTACCAATCAGCGTTGTAAATGGTCGATTAATTTGAATTCAACTGCAATATTAAAAAAAGAATCCAAAGCAATCAGCGTTGGAAGCGGGTTTTCTCACAGAAGGGTTATTTTTTGCTCAGTTTGACAACGCTTCCTCTCCTCTGTGGTCAATATATTCTGAAGTTGACTTTTCAGATTTGTGTAGACATCGAAATTTCGGTAAAATAAATGTTGATCAATAACTAAAATTTCAATGTTTATGTGTCACATAAATTTTACACATAGCATGTGACTAAACGAAAAATCAAAATAAATCGAAAAAGTCATCAAACAGGACACGTGTCAACACCTGGCAGAAATGATTTATTTCATCTAATTATTTAAATCCAAAAAAATCAAGTTTTGGAATTCTATAAATAGGAGGCCAAGGCATTCATTTTGGGGGGACCAATTCATAACCAATTCACCTCATACCACAACCTTGAAGCTTTGAAACTCAAAAGCTCTCAAGCAAATCTCGAAGGATCAAGAGAGCTCTCTTCGTTCTTCGTCAAATCCTCATTCAAAATCAAGCCCCAACGACCCTTGAAGAACTTCCGCTGATTCAAGATCAAGCCCCGACGGCCCTTGAAGAAAGTGTCCATCGTTCATCATTCGTTCATCCCTAGATCAAGCCCCGACGACCCTTTGGATCCACGACGTCAACAAATCTGCACAACTATTTATCCCAAGATCAAGCCCCGACGGCCCTTTGGACCAACAACATCAAATCCACCCATTGCAAAGATAGAATCAGAGGCTAAATTTGTAGAAGAGATTGTAACCCCTAAATCATCAATACAAATATTATTTTGTACACGTGTTTCTTGTCTCGTTCATCGCAGGAATTTCCGTGTTTACAAATTTGGCACGCCCGGTGGGATAATCTCTACCTCTCATCTCTATCTTTGAATCAGCAAAAAGCACAAATGGCATCAAAGAAGGCTCAAGTTGTTCTCGCAGCCAATGCAAGGAACAAGAACGTTATCACCGTAGGCGGTGTTACTTCGGGCGTCATAACTCGAAGCAAGGCAAGAGCTCTTTCTGCCGCATCTTCCACCCCTGCATCAACTCCACCGAAGGAACAAGAGCACCTGAGGCATGAACCTTTGATCACCCTGGCTTCGCTAAAGGCGCCAAGGAAGGAAAGCCCAAGGAAGTACTCTGGTTTCATGCTTTCCGATGCCGACACAAGTGGCAACTCAGCCATGTAAGTCATGACTACTGGAGCGACTTCAATCGATGAGCAGCTGGCTCATATGAATGAAGCAATTGCAAGGCTAACACAGATTGTGGAAGAAAAAGACCAGCAAATCGCCGCACTCGTCAACCAACTAGATGTAAAGCCTAACGTGAAAATCGAGCAAGGGGATGGTTCAGTAAAGAAGGAAAACGACGAGGATGAAGAGCCTCTGGTGGAGAAAATCGATGTGAAGCCGGAGCCAGGCCAAGTAAAGGCACTCATGGGATCTCTTTCTATCCAACAACTGCAAGAAATGATCGCCAGCACCATCAAGGCGCAGTACGAGGGGAGCTCACATACCTCATCATTCTACTCAAAGCCCTACTCCAAGAAGATTGATGCCCTAAAGATGCCAAGGGGTTATCAACCACCAAAGTTCATGCAGTTTGATGGAAAAGGAAATCCGAAGCAACATGTCGCACATTTCGTCGAAACCTGCAACAATGCAGGGACGGAAGGAGATTACCTCGCCAAGCAGTTTGTGCGCTCGTTAAAAGGAAACGCCTTTGAGTGGTACACAGACCTGGAGCCCGAATCCATCAACAGCTGGGAACAGTTGGAAAGGGAATTCCTCAACCGCTTTTACAGCACCCGTCGCACCGTGAGCATGCTAGAGCTGACAAGCACGAAGCAATGGAGGGATGAACCAGTCATGGACTACATCAACCGATGGCGCAATCTGAGCCTCGATTGCAAGGACAGGCTCTCGGAGATCTCTTCGATTGAGATGTGCGTCCAAGGCATGCAATGGGGGTTACACTATATCCTTCAAGGCATCAAACCACGGACATTTGAAGAGTTAGCCACCCGTGCCCATGACATGGAGCTAAGTATTGCCCATCACGGGAAGAAAGACCCGATCACCGACTTCAAGAAGGATAAGGTGTTCTCCCCAAATGTAGACAAGACTGGGAAGAAACCCCCCGAGGAAGCGTTCACCATCAGCACTGCGCCCGTCAAGACCGCCTCCTCGCCTATCAAGATCTCCTCTAAAACTAAAGCAAATGAGATAAAGAAAAGTGAGCCTCCCCGCACCCAAGAAAGGTACAAAAGCACCTTGAGGGAATTGGAGCAGAAGGTATACCCTTTTCCTGATTCAGACATGGATGCAATGTTAGACTATTTTCTAGAAAAGAAGGTAATCGAGCTACCCGAATGCAAGCGGCCTGAAGAAATGAATCGCATAAACGATCCTAAATACTGCAAGTACCATCGAATCGTGAGCCATCCTGTGGGTAAATGCTTCATCCTCAAAGAGCTCATCATGAAGCTAGCACAACAAGGGCGAATCGAGCTCGACCTCGAAGACACGGCCGTGACACATACTACTACAATTGCATTTGGAACTTTCGATCCCGTGCCTCTCCAAGTAGCACTTGACCATTCCTATCAATGTTCAAGTTACACGATACCTTCTGCGCAACCATTACCGGGGGCAAACGAACAAGATGCACATGCCGATGATGAAGAAGGATGGACATTGGTGACCTACAAAAAAATAAGGAAACCAAAACCACAAGCCATAAGACAAAAGGTGGAACAAGCGGGAAAGCACCATCCCCGCAACAGTAGGAAGCCCAAAAGAAACGTAAAAGTTGATAAGCCAATGTATGCTGGGGAACCTATGGAGCAAGAGCCACGCATTCCTATCTCATTGCACGAGTACTTCCCGAATGACTTCTTCCAACAGTGCACTATCGCTGCATGCCACATGGTCGAAGTAGAAATAGAAGAACCTTCAAAAGGCAAAGATATCACCACTGAGGGAGAAAAAACTCTCACTCTCGAAGAAGGTCTGCCAACACACTTCAGCATTGAGGAAGCGCTGCGATTACCAAAGAAGATGCGATTAGCATTAGCAGCAGTCTTGGAAAGTCCCAATGACCACGAAGTGCAAGAAAGCAAGAACGAAGGCTTGAAGCTTCGACCACATGAATGTGCCACATGCTGTGCCATCGAGGACGCAATCCATTTCACCGACGAAGACTTGCTGCTAGGATCCAAGCCTCACAACCGTCATCTCTTCGTCTCTGGGTACGTAAGGGAGCACAAAGTCAATCGCATGCTTGTGGATGGTGGATCAGCCATAAACATCATGCCAAAGTCAACAATGACTACAATCGGCATCAAGGCGGATGAACTGTCCTTAAGTCGTCTATTAATCCAAGGTTTTAATCAAGGAGGACAAAAAGCGATGGGCATGATCCGGGTAGAGATGACTATTGGTGAACTCAAGTCAAGCACGATATTCCATGTGATTGATGCAAGAACTTCCTACGGCTTGCTCTTAGGAAGGCCTTGGATCCATGCAAATGGAGTAGTACCGTCCACCCTTCACCAATGCTTGAAATTCTACCGAGAAGGAGTGAAGGTGATCTATGGCGACACCAAACCATTCACCGAAGCCGAATCACATTTCGCAGACGCCAAGTTCTACATGGATGAAGACATGGTGCTCGAAGCTCTTCCAAAAGAGATCAAATCCACGGGTAAAGCAACACCTAAAAAGCAGGAGTGGCAAGCCATGCCCAAGAAGCAAGAAGAAGAAGCCATGTCGTTTTTAAGCAAGAATGATGATGAGCTTGCTAAACCTGCAACAACCAAAGGGAGTAAGACGCCCTCAAATGTACTAAACACACCCGTTTTCCGATACATCCCGATGTCGAGAAGAAAGAATGGTCAATCCCCATTCGAAACCGAAGCAAGCAAAGCCGATGCACAACGGTATATGGATAACGTAAAGTTGCTCAAGACGAATGCAGTTCTACCTCTGACACAGCTAAGCAACGCTAAGGTTGCAAGATTACCACAAGGCTTCGTAAAAGCTCAACCAAAGAGAGCGGAACCAAGTTTTCTCCCAACCAAGAGGACTAAAGAAGGTTTTGATCCGAACGCCTACAAACTCATGTCAAAAGCTGGGTACGACTTCGCTTCTTCTTCGAATCCTGGAAAAAAGGTTTCAAACACCGTCAACAATAAAGAACGTGACCTCACCGAGACTCAAAAGAAGTTGAAGAAGCATGGTTACGGAGTTAACAACAACAAAGCTGGAGCTTCACACCAAATGCACCCGTGAAGATTTCAAGCCAAGCGAAAAATGCTAGCACTCAACATATCAGTGTGAGCATTGAACAAGATCAAGATGAGCCTAAATCCACCCCTCGAACGCTAGTCTTCGATAGGATGAATCGTTCAAGACCCAGAACGTCAGCCCTTGATCACATTGGTGGTCAAAACCGAACATCCGTCTTCAAGAGGCTTAACAGGCCAACCTCCCGAAGCTCTATTTTTGAAAGGTTGTCAAAACCTAATAAGCAAAGCAACACGGCTAGCTCTCCTCCTCGTCAGTCAGCTTTGGAAAGACTTGAAGACAACATGAAGTTTTCTGGAAATAGGGAAACAACATCAAAGGAAGAAAAGCTCGGCAGGCTAGTAGAAAAAGGCGATATTCGAAGCTCAATTCCTTCAAGGATGAAGCGTCAAGCAATATTGGAGGTTGACGCAAATGGACCACTGATAGTAAGAAGGCGCACAATCATCCATACTGGACAATCTGCATACCAACAAACCCAAGAGGACGACACTAAAAAGGAAGTCCAAGATGTCTTCCACATCACGATCCAAAAAGGCAAAGAAGACGAGACCCTCGAATAAGATGTCACTGCTGCACCACCACAACTTGAGGATGGGGGGCAAGCCACGGTTGACGATCTCAAGGAGCTCAACTTGGGCACAGAAGATGAGCAAAAACCTATCTTTGTAAGTGCATTGCTAAGAGCAGACGAGATAGATGAGTACTACCAACTGCTATCAAAGTACAAAGACGTCTTTGCCTGGACTTACAAGGAAATGCCCGGCCTTGACCCTGTCATCGCTGTGCATCATCTTGCAGTCAAGCCTAGAACACGACCAATAAAGCAAACTCAAAGGCGTTATCGATCCGAGCTCATTCCACAAATTGAAGCAGAGATTGACAAGCTAATCGAAGTAGGATTCATTCGAGAGGTGCAATACCCCAAGTGGATCTCCAACATCGTCATCGTCCTTAAGAAATCTGGACAAATACGTGTTTGCGTAGACTTCCGGGACCTCAACGACGCTTGTCCAAAGGACGACTTCCCCTTGCCAATCATCGAAATCATGGTGGACGCAACCACTGGCCACGAGGCACTGTCATTCATGGACGGCTCTTCTGGATACAATCAAATTCGTATGGCTCTCGAAGACGAGGAACTAACAGCATTCCGCACTCCAAAAGGTATCTACTGCTACAAGGTGATGCCATTTGGTCTAAAGAACGCTGGAGCTACATATCAACGCACAATGCAGAAAATCTTCAATGACATGCTACACAAGAACGTAGAATGTTATGTGGACGATGTGGTGGTCAAAACAAAGAAAAGATCAGATCACTTGAAGGATTTGCGAGTAGTGTTCAAAAGGCTACGAAAATACAACCTCAAGATGAACCCATTAAAATATGCGTTTGGCGTCACCTCCGGAAAGTTCCTCGGCTTCATTGTCAAGCACCGTGGTATTGAAGTGGACCAATCAAAAATCAAGGCCATTCAAAGCATGCCTGAGCCAAGAAACCTACACGAGCTGAAAAGTCTATAAGGACGGCTTGCCTTTATCAGACGCTTCATCTCTAACCTTGCAGGGCGTTGTCAACCGTTCAGCCGACTCATAAAGAAAGATGTTCCGTTTGTATGGGACGAAGCATGCCACAATGCTTTTGAAAGCATAAAAAAGTATTTGTCAAGTCCACCTGTCTTGGGGGCGCCTGTGCCCGGGAAACCACTCATATTGTACATCGCTGCTCAGGAAAGTTCAGTTGGAGCACTCTTGGCGCAAGAGAATGAATCCCAGAAAGAATGAGCGCTTTACTACCTCAACCGAACCCTCACCGGCGCCGAGTTGAACTACTCCCCAATAGAAAAGATGTGCCTTGCCTTGGTGTTCGCCATCCAAAAAATCAGGCATTACATGCATGCTTACACCATCCACTTGGTTGCAAAAGCTGACCCGGTCAAATACGTCATGTCCAAACCCGTCTTGACAGGGCGACTCGCTAAATGGGCGCTGCTTCTTAACCAATATGAAATCATCTACGTCCCAGCTAAAGCCGTAAAGGGACAAGCGCTGGCAGACTTTCTTGCCGATCACCCAATCCCAACCGATTGGAAAATCTCAGACGACTTGCCTGACGAGGAAGTGTTCTACATCGACATCTTCCCGACATGGATGATGTTCTTCGACGGATCTGCATGAGCAGACGGAGGGGGGGGCAGGAGTAGTATTTATGTCGCCACAAATGCATATATTACCTTATTCCTTTCAACTAAGCGAATTATGCTCCAACAATGTCGCTGAGTACCAAGCACTGATCATCGGACTCCAAATGGCGATCAATATGGGAATCACAGCCCTTGAGATATTTGGCGACTCCAAGCTCATAATCAATCAACTCTTAACTGAATATGAGGTGAAGAAAGATGATCTCATCCCATACTTTCAGCTGGCAACTCAACTACTACAAGAGTTTGAGACTGTGACACTAGAGCATGTGCCAAGAAAAGAAAATCAAATGGCAGACGCTCTTGCCAACCTAGCCTCAAGCATGACATTAGGAGAAGATGAAGCTACAGACGTGCCAGTCTGCCAAAGATGGCTGATCCCCCTCGTCACTGAAATGCTACTAGATGATACAAATGTCATCTCAGTACTTCCAGTCGATGTTGAAGAGTGGAGACAACCGCTGATCGATTACTTAGAGCATGGAAAACTTCCAGATGATCCTAGACACCGCTCCGAAATACGTCGACGAGCACCTCGCTTCCTCTATTACAAAGAAACACTATACCAACGCTCTTTCGAATGAATACTTCTGAGATGCCTAGGTGAGGAAGAAGTTAATCAAGCCATGGAAGAAGCACACTCAGGCGTATGAGGGGCGCATCAATCTGGACCAAAGCTACATTTCCAGCTCAAAAGAATGGGCTACTACTGGCCAAGCATGGTGAATGACTGCTTGGAATATGCCAAAAGGTGCCAAGCCTGCCAATTCCACGCAAACTTCATACACTAACCACCTGAGCCATTACACCCTACAGCTGCTTCATGGCCATTCGATGCATGGGGATTGGACGTCGTAGGACCAATTACTCCAAAATCATCTGCAGGAGAAGCTTACATCCTAGCTGCAACAGATTACTTCTCCAAATGGGCTGAAGCCATACCACTAAGGGAAGTAAAGAAGGAAACTGTCGTCCGTTTCATCAAGGAACACATCATCCACCGATATGGGGTGCCTCGCTACATCATCACTGACAACGGAAAGCAATTCTCCAACCGACTCGTGGATGAGCTATGTGAGAAATACAAGTTCAAGCAGCATAAGTCTTCCATGTATCATGCCTCGGCTAACGGTCTTGCAGAAGCATTCAACAAAACATTGTGCAATCTCTTAAAGAAAGTGATCGGCCCAACAAAGAGAGACTGGCACGAAAAAATAAGCGAAGCACTTTGGGCATATCGGATGACACATAGGACTCCTACCCAAGCCACGCCTTATTCTCTTGTATATGGCATGGAAGCTGTTCTACCACTCGAAAGTCAAATCCCCTCACTGAGAATGGCTATACAAGAAGGCTTGACTGAGAAGGAGAATGCAAAGTTGCGCCTTCAAGAGTTGGAAGCACTCGACGAGAGAAGGCTCGAAGCTCAACAACACTTGGAATGCTACCAAGCACGGCTATCCAAGGCATTCAACAAGAAGGTCCGCCCAAGGTCTTTCCAAACTGGAGATCTCGTCCTCGCATTGCGTAGGCCTATCATCACAACTCACAAGACGAAAAGCAAGTTCACATCAAAGTGGGATGGACCATACGTAATACAAGAGGTTTACACCAACGGCGCCTACTTAATCATGGCAGAAGACGGCTTGAAGATTGGCCCTATCAATGGAAGATTCTTGAAGCGCTACTACCCCTAAAAGGCCACAACCAAAGCTCCTGGCCCGCAAGAGCATAAACTGTGTACGGCAAAATCATCAAAAAAAAAAATGCATTTGAACTACGTTTTGACTTGATCTTTTCCTTGGAGGGGTACGTAGGCAGCTCGAACATTAAATTTCGAGTTCAGTCACATCAAAGTAAAATAAAAAAATGTTTTATTAATGAAAGTCAATTTCATTACATGTAAAAAAAATAAATAAACGAATAAAAATAATAAATAATAATAAAAATAAAAAAAATAAAAAAAAATAAAAAAATAAAAAAATAAAAAGATAAATAAGTGTTTCTTTAATGAAGGTCAATTTTATTACAAATTTATTTTGTTTAAAAAAAATTGCAATTTTCTTTGTACACAATTAAATTACAGTTTCTTCGAAAAAAAAAAATATATATATATATATACAGATTCCTTTTATATATATGACCTCTATCCAGCCGGCCCATGAAAAGGAGGTCATCCAAACCCAAGTGGCAGTGACCAGGCCCAAGTCTATTGTCCAAATACAGCTCCAAGAAGAAGACCAAGTCCACCAGCCATGGGCAATGGCCTCTTCACCCAAAACCACCCAGGAAGTCCGCCGCATCGTCCCCGAAAACAAGCAGGGCCTCCCCACTGTCAAAATTGTCTATGTCGTCCTGGAGGCTCAGTACCAATCCTCCCTCACAGCCGCTATTCAGTCCCTCAACGCGGGCAACCGCTACACCTCCTTCCAAGTTGTGGGTTATCTAGTCGAAGAGCTTCGTGACGCCGACACCTACAAAATGTTCTGCCAAGACCTCGAGGACTCCAACATTTTCATTGGGTCCTTGATTTTTGTGGAAGAGCTTGCAGTCAAGGTGAAGGAGGCTGTGGAGAAGCAGAGGGATAGGATGGATGCAGTGTTGGTGTTTCCGTCAATGCCAGAAGTCATGAGGCTCAACAAGTTGGGATCTTTCAGCATGTCGCAGCTCGGGCAATCGAAAAGCCCCTTTTTTCAGCTGTTCAAGAGGAAGAAGCAGTCTGCCGGGTTCGCTGACAGCATGCTCAAGCTTGTGAGGACTTTGCTGAAGGTGTTGAAGTACCTGCCGAGTGATAAAGCTCAGGATGCTAGGCTTTACATTCTCAGTTTGCAGTTTTGGCTCGGTGGATCGCTGGATAACTTGCAGAATTTCGTGAAGATGATATCGGGGTCTTATGTTCCGGCTCTGAAAGGGGAAAAGATTCCGTATTCAGACCCGGTTTTATTTTTGGATACCAGAATTTGGCATCCTTTGGCACCCTATATGTATGATGATGTGAAGGAGTACTAGAATTGGTATGGAACTAGGAAGGATGCCAATGAGAAGCTTAAGAGCCCAAATGCGCCTGTGGTCGGGTTGATTCTACAGAGGAGTCACATTGTTACCGGAGATGAGAGTCACTATGTGGCTGTGATCATGGAATTGGAGGCAAGAGGGGCAAAGGTGATACCGATTTTCGCTGGTGGGCTTGACTTTTAAGGGTCGGTTGAGAGGTTTCTGATTGATCTGGTGACTAAGAAGCCGTTTATTCATTCTGCGATTTCGCTTACTGGTTTTGCTCTTGTTGGGGGGCCAGCCAGACAGGATCATCCGCGGGCCGTTGAAGCTCTGATGAAGCTCGACGTTCCATACATTGTCGCATTGCCCTTGGTGTTCCAGACTACTGAGGAGTGGTTGAATAACACTTTGGGTCTGCACCCAATTCAGGTGGCATTGCAAGTGGCTCTTCCAGAGCTGGATGGAGGCATGGAGCCCATCGTTTTCGCTGGCCGGGATCCTAGAACAGGGAAATCACATGCTCTTCACAAGAGGGTAGAACAGCTCTGCATCAGGGCAATCAGATGGGGTGAATTGAAAAGGAAGGCAAAGGCGGAGAAGAAGGTAGCTATCACGGTGTTTAGTTTCCCTCCAGACAAAGGAAATGTTGGAACAGCTGCATACCTCAATGTTTTTGCCTCAATCTTCTCGGTTTTGCAAGAACTCAAAAGAGATGGTTACAATGTTGAGGACCTTCCAGAGACTTCAGAGGCTTTGATTGAGGATGTAATTCACGACAAAGAGGCTCAATTCAGCAGCCCAAATCTGAATGCCGCATACAAGATGGGGGTCCGTGAATACCAAAGTCTAACTCCATATGCCACTGCATTGGAGGAAAACTGGGGGAAACCTCCCGGTAACCTCAACTCTGATGGAGAGAATCTCTTGGTATAGGGGAAACAGTACGGAAATGTCTTCATTGGTGTTCAGCCCACATTTGGCTATGAGGGTGATCCGATGAGGCTACTGTTCTCTAAATCTGCTAGCCCACATCACGGCTTTGCAGCATACTATTCATTTGTTGAAAAGATATTCCAAGCTGATGCTGTTCTACATTTCGGTACTCATGGTTCACTTGAATTCATGCCTGGAAAACAGGTGGGAATGAGTGACGCCTGTTTCCCGGACAGTCTGATTGGGAACATCCCCAATGTTTATTACTACGCTGCTAACAACCCATCTGAAGCTACCATAGCTAAACGTCGTAGCTATGCCAACACTATCAGCTATCTGACTCCTCTTGCAAAAAAAAAAAAATCCATAAGTAAGTGAAGAAAGATAAAGATCCCATCAAGCTTACCTACTCCATCATGATCTTTGCCTCCGTGGAGTTTGTCCTCTACCATCCCCACCAACTTCAATAACCGCCGTCAAACGACTAGCCGGTAGTGAAGCTCAATGCCTTGCATTCTACCTCAAGCTCCAGCTGCTTCTGCACCTCCGCCATGGCTGCTGCTTTTGAATGTGATTGACAAAACCAAAGTTTGTCAACTCACACCCAAAGACCTTCTCTCACGAAGAACTTCAATAAACCGCCGTCAAACGACTAGCCGGTCATGAAGCCTCGACTGCAGCTCACCGTCCGTCGAGTTCCATCCCTACAAAGCACCATATATAAAGAAAAAAAAAAAAGGTTTTCAAATGGTGACCAGCCACGCTAGCCACCGAAAGCAAAGAAAAGAAGTGATTGACAGGCACCATCCAAAAGGAAAGGATAAAAAAAGAAAAAAACAAGAAAGGCAGGTCATGGTGTATGCTACTATTAGCAAGTATGAATAATTGAAAGGAAGAAAGCAGGGGGAAGACGACGAATTTCCGTATAAAAATAAGGAGTAAAAGAATAGTGCGCATCAGGTACCATCTAAATAAAATAAAATAAAAAGGAGTAACACATCTTAGTCAGATATATGTTTTAGCACAACATATTGAATAAAATAAAGCATGTCCATTGATATCTCAAAAATATTACAAGTGCGTAAAAAAAAAAAAAAAAAAAAAAAAAGTCAAATCAAATTTACAGGAAGGGATCTTCAAGGATGATCAGGTGGCGCCTCATCACTCGGCGGAGCTCCAGAAAGACGAAGCACCAGAGATTGATTATCCGGAGCTTCAACACTTGGTGAAGCGCCAGAGGACGAAGGCAGAAGTTGCCGCTAGAGTAACGTCACAAACCTCTGATGATCACTCTGAATCCGAACTTCGGACTCCTGCAGTTGGTCAAGTTTCCTCTTCATGCTTGTTGAGTAATTAGTTGCGAGCATGTGCAACTCTTTATTCTCATGCCTAAGCACCCTGACCTCTTGCCGAAGACTGGCCACCTCAGCCATCAACGACTCAACCTGACGAGATCGAGCAAGAAGGCGTTGGCCCATGTTTGAAACTGAACCTGCACATCGGACGCTGTAGGCCAGAGAGTCCTGAACAGCCAGCTCGTCGGACCGCCTGGAAAGTATCCTAGTGTTTCTAGGAGTGAGAAGATTTCTGGCCACCACCGAAGCGGTTGTATCGTTCATCATCATAGAATCCCCAACTGTAAGAGGACCATTGGGAGATACGAAGAACGGCTGCCAAATGTTGTTTGAAGAAGATATGTCACTATCTTCCCCGACATTCAAGTTAAGACGACGGTCAGAAGGGCAAGAAATTTTCGAAGGTGTGAAGAAAAAGAAGAGGTCGGACAAATCAAGTTCTTAGAAGTGCAAGTAGGGAGCTTCTACAGGCGGAAAATTCAAGTGTGCTTTGGAATGTGATGCATGCCTCTCTTTTAAAATCAGCACACAACGGAGCTTCAGAAATTGAAGAGGCGAGTTCAGAAATCGAAGACGCAAGCTCAGAGATCGAAGAGACGTTTGCTTTCTCAAAAGCTGGGCTGCTCAGAAACCACGGGCCTATCTCAGATATCGAAGAGGCGCCAGTCTTTTTTTCAGCCTCGTCAGCATCTATCACATGCACACTCAGCTTTGCGAAAATCATGGATAATTTGTTGAAGCGCCGATCTCAGATATCGAAGAGGCGCCAGTCTTTTTCAGCCTCGTCAGCACCTATCACATGCACACTCAGCTTTGCGAAAATCACGGATAATTTGTCGAAGCGCCGATCTCAGATATCGAAGAGGCGCCAGTCTTTTTCAGCCTCGTCAACACCTGTCACATGCACACTTAGCTTTGCGGAAATTACGGGCAATTTGTCGAAGATTTCTGATGAAGAAGAAAGCGCGTGGAGCCATACTGATCAATCACTCAATGGTTGCCAACACGAGTGAAAGAATAGTACCTCTACAGGTATTAAAGAACTTCCTATAACTGTCCACCTTCACCGTCCATAGCAAGGCAAACTTGCAAAATGCCCAACCCTTCCTCATTTCCGAGAGTACACTCTCAGCAAAGCCTCTCGAAATACCCAGTTTTCTTCCTCTCCTGGAGTACCTCTGCAAACAAATGACACCAAAGCAAAAGTATCTCATATCACCAGGGTAGAAAGCAAGAGTATCTCATATCATGCTTTCTCCCTGTCCTTTCCTTTGTCATTGTTCTTACCTGCAAAGAAAAGGATAAAGAAAGCAATATGTCGGAATCTCCACTCAAACTCCGGGCAAAGAACCGACTACCGGGAACCTTTGCCTGGTTGCTTACCTGGCTTTGCTCTTGAGTACTCGTCTTCAGTTGCTGATGTACTTCCGAAGAAGATGCCATATTTTCCCGGAGAACAGATAAGGCAAGTGAAAATGATACCTTGAAGCATGTGGAGACAACGTGCTGATTTCCTTCAAGATCAAGTCTCCCCTTCCTTGCACAATCAACTAACCCAGCAGAAGGAGTCTGAGTTGAATCCAAGAGCTCGAAAAGTTTCAACAAACATATTGGCGGCACCATCGTCGAAAAACAAAGCCTCGCTGTGCAACGCTGTCAAATCGCCACCACTTCTTCGAAAGCAAGAGTATTTCATATCATGCTTTCTCCCTATCTTTTTCTTTGTCCTTGTTTTTTACCTGCGGGACAAGGAGAAAGAAAGCAATCAGACAGCACTTGGTATCAAACTTCCGATCTGGAACCAACTGCTTGGAACCCTTCCCTGATTGCTTACCTAGCACTGCTCTCGAAATACCCATTGTTTCAACATCTTATGCTTCTAGAGAAAATACCACATCTGCCTGAAGAACAGATAAGGCAAGGGAAAATGATACATTGAAGCATGTAGAGACAAGCACAACAAAACACGAGTCGATTCATCCGTTACTTCTTCAAAATCAAAAGTATCTCATATCATTAGGGTTTCAATCACTCTGGGTTTGGTGGACCTGTTTCGACCCTCAAATTCTTGGGTCGACCCGCTAGACGTTGTGAGCTACACGTGCCGATTTACCACCCTTGAATCAAATCCTTAAAGATTAAGTCACCAACTGGAAGAAGCGCCTATCACTTTTGAAGATCATACCGTTGACCAAACTGCTCAGGGTTCATATGAAAATGCTGCGAACTTCCTTGATCTTTCAAAGCATACATGTCCTGAAACTACTCGTGGTCATGTTTAAGTTCGAGATCAAGCCTTGACAGCCTTTAAAGAAATTACAAGTCTGATTCAAGATCAAGTGTCCATCACCCTTGAATCAAATCCAGCTCAAGATTAAGTCTGTGGAAAGTCCCTTGGAGGAAACCAGAAAACCCTCCAACCAAGTTCAAGAATAAGCTGTGGAAAGTCAACAATTGGAGGAAACCAGAAAATCCTCCAACCAGTTCAAGAATAAGCCTGTGGAAAGTCAACAATTGGAGGAAACCAGAAAATCCTCTGAACCAGTTCAAGATCAAAGCTGTGGAAAGTCAACAAGCGCAACAAAATACGTGCCGATTCACCCACTACCAAAGCGAAAGATCATCTACCACATGAAGCTCCTTGTGGTCCAATTTCAACCTTCAAGATCAAGCCTCAACGGCCTTTGAAGAAATTTCAAACAAAGTTCAAGATCAAGCCCCAACGGCCCTTGAAGAAATCACCAACCCAGTTCAAGATCAAGCCTCAACGGCCCTTAGATCAACCTCTGCAGTAAGGGACTTCAAAAACGCATCTTCTACACGTGACAAGCACATGTATACGACGCGCCTTGAAGTGGGGGCATTTGTAGACATCGAAATTTCGGTAAAATAAATGTTGATCAATAACTAAAATTTCAATGTTTATGTGTCACATAAATTTTACACATAGCATGTGACTAAACGAAAAATCAAAATAAATCGAAAAAGTCATCAAACAGGACACGTGTCAACACCTGGCAGAAATGATTTATTTCATCTAATTATTTAAATCCAAAAAAATCAAGTTTTGGAATTCTATAAATAGGAAGCCAAGGCATTCATTTTGGGGGGACCAATTCATAACCAATTCACCTCATACCACAACCTTGAAGCTTTGAAACTCAAAAGCTCCCAAGCAAATCCCGAAGGATCAAGAAAGCTCTCTTCATTCTTCGTCAAATCCTCATTCAAAATCAAGCCCCAACGGCCCTTGAAGAACTTCCGCTGATTCAAGATCAAGCCCCGACGGCCCTTGAAGAAAGTGTCCATCATTCATCATTCGTGCATCCCTAGATCAAGCCCCGACGGCCCTTTGGATCCACGACGTCAACAAATCTACACAACTGTTTATCCCAAGATCAAGCCCCGACGGCCCTTTGGACCAACAACATCAAATCCACCCATTGCAAAGATAGAATCAGAGGCTAAATTTGTAGAAGAGATTGTAACCCCTAAATCATCAATACAAATATTATTTTGTACACGTGTTTCTTGTCTCGTTCATCGCAGGAATTTCCGTGTTTACAATTTGTCTAGGGCCAATTGGATTTGAATGGTCCACTTTACTTTAACAAATATTAATATAATTATCTAGAATTAAATATCGCAATAAGTCATGACTTCAAATGTCATCAAATTGAACCTAAGTTCTTTGACTTAAAAGTAATCTACAACTATGAAGGCATTCGACATGGAAGATTCTTGGCACTTATTTTTTCAAAAAAAAAAAAAAAAAGATTAAAGAAAAAACCAAGCCATTATCCAAATTATGGGGATGAAGATTCAAATTTGAGTTCAAAAAATAGAGTAAAATGCTCTAGCTACTTTAGATAATCTCAAGTCTGCGAGTCAAGCAATTTAGCAATTAGCTTTGCAAGTGGTCGATTGATTTAGATTTAACTGCAATATTAAAAAAGAATTCAAAGCAATCGATCACTTACGACGTCGGTTGGTATATTTTCATTTTCTTCCCTTTAGTTGGCTTGTAAAGTTGATTAACGTTTGTTTACAGTGGTATATTTTCATTTTCTTCCCTTTAGTTGGCTTGTAAAGTTGATTAAAGTTGACTAACGTTTGTTTACGGTGGTATATTTTCATTTTCTTCCCCTTAGTTGGCTTGTAAAGTTGATTAACGTTTGTTTACAGTGGTATATTTTCATTTTCTTCCCTTTAGTTGTCTTGTAAAGTTGATTAACGTTTGTTTACAGAAACAAATTCCATAAAACCTATGGATTCGAGAAGCAAGGGGCGACAAAACAATAGAAAATGTGAGCTCCATGTTAGATATGGGAACTTTCAATGCAAAACTAATCAGCAGTGGATGGACATGCACTGATTTTTCAAACACTGGAAACGACCATATTAGATATGGGAACTTTCGAAATAATTTATAGATTAAAATTGAGATAAATGATATGTAATTAGGATAAAGATAGATGAATACTGTGGATGCAAATTTTCTCCTCTTCGATCTTGGACGATTTTGCACCTACAAAACAACTAGCACTTTAGGTTAAGGCCAAAAGTCTCATGCACTTTAGGTTAGGCTTTGGTCGAAGAACCTCCGATGCCAAAGATAGAATTTTTAGAGAGAAAAAGTGTTTAGAGTGTTTAGCATTTTTTGCAAGAGGATTGGAATGAATTTTTGGTGAGAATAGGTGCCTATTTATAGAGTTAGGGCTTGACCAATTTTGAATAAAAGTAACCAGCCACTAAAGGTTTTTTGTGGGGTTCAATTTCATGTTTAATTAGCCAATTTATTGGCTAATTAAATATGAAAAGAATAAATGGGTGGTTATAAAAATGAATGACTATTTTAATAAGGAAAATGGGAAAGGTGAGGATGGGAATGGTGGTGGCCGGTTTTGACTATCAATTTGGGTGATTTTATTGACTATTAAGGATGATTGTAGGAGATATGGTAGGTATATATTATTTAGCTAATTGATTAGCTAAATAATGAAATAGAAAATACTAGGTTTTGGGAAATACCTTATAGAAAGGATTTGATGAAAGAGGTTTTTAATTGTTACCTTTTTTGGGCACTTTTGACTTGATTGAAAGATGATTGCCCGCTGCTCGCGCGTAGGAATCCTGGTATGCCTCAAGGGTATTTTTGTTCTCTTTTGTCCAAAAGTCCACGTGTCGCCTAGTGAATATTTTTGGCTCCACAAATGCCCCCACACCTGTTGGGCTGCTTGTAGGAAAGAGCAACAGGTGTAGAGATTTTCTTGCTTTAGGAAACTTAAGACTGCTTCCTATTTTGATGTTGATTATCTCTTTAATAGGAAATTAGATCCTTCTAGGAAAAGGAAATAAATTTCTCTCAAAGCCTATTTAAGTCCACCTTAAGTGGGTTATTAAATCAACTTTGGAGAGCGATTTATTCTACCCTACAAGAGAGAGATGGCTTGGAGGATATTTGTTCCCCCTCCTCTAGCAATCTTTTACATCTTGCCCGTGCAAAGGACCGTCTTTCGTTGCTTTCTTCGTCTTCTTCGTGCCGCACCGATGTAAGAAAAATTTAATTTTTCTTGCCTTATTCTTGGATAGTGCTATTGCGGGGTAGCAGTCGGGGTGGTGCGGCACGTCAGCTGGCAGGGGCCAGGAGCTGGCTCGGCATGGACTGAGGAGATGTCGTGGCAGGGACCACTGCTTGGGCAGCTTGGCTTGGCTTGAGCCAAAGGCAGCTTGTGCAGCTGGGGTCGAGGATTGTGTCGCTGAGGCGCAGTGCTAGGCGAGCCGCATGGCTCATGTCCTTTGGGCTCTTGGACCTGACTCGGGCCAGGCTGGCGATTGAGAGAAATGAGGAGATTGCGGGTCTCATGGGCTGCTGGAATGTTGGGCATGCAGGCCTCCTGCTTGCTGGAATGCTGGGTTGAGCTCCCCTACTGAGTACCATGAACGTCGTTGGCTGCTTAGTCCTCTTTGCTGAAAGAAAGGTGAGCTGCTCCAGAAAGAGGAGGTAAAGAGGATCAAGGCGGATGCATTGGCTTGTCTGATCGTTGTCGTGGAGCTTACTATGAATGAAGATGGAAAGAAGAGATCTTCCCCGCCTGCTCATGAGATGCCAGTTAAGAAAAAACTGAAGACTTCTTATGCTGCTCATGATGGTCCACTTCCTACCGAGAGGTATGAAAAATAAGGCTGCTAGATCTGAGCATGTGGCGTCTTCCATGTTGAGAATGGCTAGTACAATTGTGGATAAGATTGCTCAGCGTAAAGGTTTTATCATGCCCCCAGTGCCGAAGTCTGTACCAGGACGTTCTTTGGGAGCTAAGTCCGGTTCACCTTTGTAGAGACTTGCTATTATGAAGAGCGGTAAGGTGGACTCTGCTGCTAAAGTGGCGCCAAAGCCTGCTCCCTTTGCTGCTGAGATTGATTCGCCTCAGATTCAAGATTTTAAGCTTGCAATTTCTGAGCTTCGTTTCGCTGCTTATGCTAAGAAGGGAGTGGATGAGCTTCTCTATTTCTCCGGAAGACTTGCTTGCTTTTACTTTTAAGGCTTCCATTGGTGAAGTAGTTGGAGAAGTTAGTGCCCAGACTGGGGCAGCCGGGGGTGAAGCGCCTGATGATGCTGCTGCTAAGAGCGTTACGGCTGTTGAAGGTGTGGTGACCGAGTAGTCGTGGAATGTCCAAGCTGCTGTAGTGTAGTATTTTAGGTAGCCTTTAGGATTTTCTTTGTTTTTCCTTGTAGCTCTTGTTTTGCTTGAACTCCTTCAGCCTTTGCTAGTTGTTTATAAACATGTTTTCCTTCGTTTTTCTTCATATTCACTTCTTTTGTTCATGCCCTAACCTTTAGACTTGATAGACCAGTGGCAGGCATGCTACTTTTTTTATAAGCAGACAAGCTCGCGTAGCCTATGCAGCCGTAGGTGTTGGTGTAGAACTTTGCAAAGTTGTTAGCCATAGGATTGGCAGCCGGATGCCTTACTTACAGAAGCAGACAAGTCCGCGTAACCACTAGGCTATTAACCTTGACTTTCTTCAATTCCGTAGGTTGCGTAGCAAGTATCACAACACTCTAGGACTTGGTGTAGGTTGTTCTGCGCTTGGCAGAGGTGAAGCTTATTGACTACGTAGCATGTCAACAGTGGATAAAACTTCGTATATGCGCGCTAGCTTGTTTAACCTTTCACAAGAATGTGCGGTTGTATAAGTCTAGCACGACTTTACTGCTTGAAGGGCAAGCCGTAGGCAGTCTTCCGGAATCTGTAGGCTACCTTAGTGCACTCGGTAGCAACTTTAGGATTCCAGGGCAGCCGTCCGTCGGATGTACTGCGTAATGTGCCCTCTCCGTCTCTAGGGCCCGGTTCCCCACGGATTAGGCCAAGAGACCCAAAATCCTTCAGTTAGCTAAACCTTTAAAAAGACCATTGCGGCTACTTCTAGGAATCCCGGCGCAAGCCATCGTGCATCTAGTTATACTAGGGCAGCCAGGCTCATCCACGTCTGGATATTCGGAGTGTAAAGTTTATCCTCCCGTCTTGGAGAGCTGACCCATATGGGTGTCGGGGAATTAGTTTACCCTCTTGCACTGGAGAGCATGGTTGGTCCCTCGGGGGGCGCAATTCCTGCGATGGGTCCCTAAGAAGGGCGCAGTCTTCTTTTGAAGTGCAGGAGTGATCAGTTGTTGTAAGCATGCAGCCGAGCCAAGTTGTGATTACTTCTGAATTCCTCATTGAAAAACGAGTGAAACGAACGAGAACTTAGCTGTAAGGTAGGAACTGCATAACAACTGGATAGTCCTCGACTTGTGAGGTGGTGCCCGTCGAACTTCTTGAGTCTTCGGGCTTTGATGTAGTGGGAGGTCACACATGGTACTTCTTCAGATTGTAGGCGCTCCACTACTTTTCGATCTTTTTATCGTTTCATGGTAGCGGGGGTATAATTACTCTTGCCGCCTATTCTGCTGAGCTTGTACGGACCTTCCTAGATGAGATCCATCTTTTTGGATGTTTCGGCCTGCCTATTGCCTTGAGGATATCTCGGCATGGACATATGCTGCTTGATGCCATATTTTTGGAAGAACTTCGCCAAATCTTTGTCCACGAATTGCAGGCCGTTGTTGGTGACGATGGATTAAGGGATGCCAAATCGGTAAATGATGTTCCTCCATATGAAGCGCTCTATGTCCGTCTGAATCGTGGTCGTCATGGGCTCTGCTTCCATCTATTTGGTGAAGTAGTCGGTTGCCACGAACCACGACTACTCGTGAGCCTTTGTAGTTGGATGCGTCGTTGACATGTGAATGCCAGAAATCTCCATTGAGGGAATATGTGCGGCTAAAGTGTGCTCGACTGCCTTCGGGGTATCGTTGGGCCGAGTTGTTGCGTTCGTCAGAAAACTTTGCATCTGCCAGGGTCTACGCCTTAATCGTCGTCGGTTTGGATTCGACGGAATAGTGCGTCATGATGATGACTGCAGGTAACTATAGAATACAGGTAGTCGGGCCCCCAGCTCTTCTCGCATGATGGTAGAGCTTATTGCTACTTTAGATACCGTCAAACATGTGAATAAGTCCTCCGCTGCTTCTAGGGAGGTGATGTCGGGTACTTTTTCAAGTCCTTAAATGTGCATTGGCGAGCCTCATCCCAAAGTGCATGCTTCTCTGCTAAAGCAAAAGAGTCTGCCAGAGTTAGATCTTCTTTCATGATCAATTTTCCGAATAGCGGGTGGTCTGCTGGAAGTCCTTTTTGGAAGGCTGCTCTAGCTATCGAGTCGTTGCATCCGACTATTTTTGCCTTCTCTATTTTGAACCTCCTCACATAGTCGTGAAACGACTCATTTGGGTTCTTCTTGACGTCGAACAAATGGTCAGACTTCTTTTTGATCGAGCGATAGGATGAATATTCTTTGGTGAAAACCAAAGAAAGTTCGTAGAAATTCCAGATGGATTGTGGCGGCAGGGTGTAGAACCAATCTTGCGCCTCGCCTTGTATAGTGGTGGCGAATATCTTGCACATGAGATCATCGTTGTTTCGATAAAGGATCATTGCGCTTTGGTAACGTTTTAAGTGTCTCTCCGAGTCTTCATCCCATTTGAAAGATGTGAAATGTGGCATGCTGAACTCGCGTGGAGGCTCTACCTCCTCGATCTCCTCCGTGAAGGGTGACCTGCTTATGTTGATTATGTTCCGTCGTAGTGCCTCGTCGGTGACCTCGTTGCGTTGGAAATCATGCAATCGCTTGGTCAAGAGTCTCTCTACTTCTTCCTGAATTTGCCTTTGTTGGGGTAGCGGAGCTCTCGGCTGCCCCCAGTCATGACTTGCTGGTCTAAGCTGCTCTTCCATGTGTTTGGCTCGTCTATGCCGCGGATGCAGTGCATGTGGTGCGTTCCTAGTAGGCGAGCGAGTTCTTCGCAGGCTGCTGGTTGAACTTGAGCTGGATTGAGTGACTGCTTCTCTCCGTCCGTCGTGCTGCCTACTCTGATGTGAGGTGGAGGACGCTCATTGTGGGCTTAGCTGCGAATAGACACTTTGCCCGGAAGGTTGCTCATGTTGACTATCGGAGTATGACCCCAACCGTGAATGTACGCTCATCCGTGGGCCTAGTCGAGAGTGCATGCTCCCTCGCGCTCTAAGACGGGAATGTACACTGCCCAAACGTTCGGCTCGTGGCTGGTCGAGTGGTTGCTTACCGGGACATTGCTGGAAATGTTCGTCTGCCCTTGTCCTACTTCGGGATACCTCGTCCGGGGCACGTTGGATCCCGATACGTTGCAAAAGTTGATTCACCAAGGTTTTCTGTTGTGCAAGGGCGCTCGTCAACTCTATGACTTGTCGAGACAAGTGTTGTTCGCCATTTGGATTGGAAAAGCTTAGAAGGAATGCGCCTCCTTGGGCAGTGGAAAGGTGGTAGACTCCGGGCACGAGATTTGAGTTGGGAAATGTCAAATCTGCGAAAAAATATGGTGAGAATGCCCCCGGCTCGATGGTAGGTCCGGATGGTTGAGATAGTCTTGGGCCGACTTGGGCTGCTTGGAAAGCCATGGGAGCAGGCTGGGCCGTGAAAGTTGGCTGCTCGAAAGAAGCAGGCTGGACCACGGGAGTGGGTTGCTTGTCGGGAGCAGGCTAGGTCACGAGAGCAGACTGCTTGGCAGGAGCAGGCTGGGCCACGGGAGTGGGCTGTTTTGCAGGAGCAGGCTAGGCCACCGGAGTGGGCTGGTCGACGAAAGCAGGCTGGGCCACGGGAGTGGGTTGCTCGTCGGGAGCAGGCTGGGTCACGAGAGCAGGCTGCTTGGCAGGAGCAGGCTGGGCCACGGGAGTTGGCTGCTTGGCAGGAGCAGGCTGGGCCACCGGAGTGGGCTGCTCGTCGGGAGCAGGCTGGGTCACGAGAGCAGGCTGCTCGGCAAGAGCAGGTTGGGCCGTGAGAGTGGGTTGCTTGACGGGAGCAGGCTGGATCACGGAAGCAGGCTGCTCAATGCGCGGTGCATGTGAATGCGAGGCTTGGGCTTGGGTCCACGTAAACTTGGATGGCACAGCTTGGATTGTGGTCTTGGTACCGTGAGCCTTGGATGGCACGGCTCGGGCCGTGGTGAAGGCTCCGTGGACCTCACCACGAGTGGCTACCGAAGTAGCCACCGCGGTGGTTCCCATGGTGGCCGTGGTGAAGGCACCATGGACCTCGCCGCTGGTGGCTACCGAGGTAGCCACCACGGTGGTTCCCATGGTAGAAGCTTGTGGTGATGATGCCGCTCCCCTTATTGTCGCATTTTGCCTCACGGATCTCCGGGCCGTGGTGAAGGCTCCATGGACCTCGCCACGAGTGGCTACCGAAGTAGCCACCGCGGTGGTTCCCACGGTGGCCGTGGTGAAGGCACCATGGACCTCGCCGCGGGTGGCTACCGAGGTAGCCACCACGGTGGTTCCCATGGTGGAAGCTCGTGATGATGATGCCGCTCCCCTTATTGTCGCATTTAGCCTTACGGATCTCCGCAATCCCATTTCTTGAACATTAGAATTTTCACTTGTGGAATTTTCTAAATTTCTAGCCATTATATTTTGCTTATACGTTTTATCAAAGAACCTTTGCAAGTAAAAAATTCTAATAATAAGAACGTATGAAAAATATTCAAATGGACTAGAAAATAAAGAAAAAACCTTTTTGTGCGAGAGTCTTCTACGAGTATGGATTTCAACTCTCAATGAAAGCACCAATTTGTGGATGCAAATTTTCTTCTCTTCGATCTTGGACGATTTTGCACCTACAAAACAACTAGCACCTTAGGTTAAGGCCAAAAGTCTCACGCGCCCACGATAAATGGGGGGGGCTTTGGCCGAAGAACATCCGATGCCAAAGATAGAATTTTTAGAGAGAAAAAGTGTTTAGAGTGTTTAGCATTTTTTGCAAGAGGATTGGAATGAATTTTTGGTGAGAATAGGTGCCTATTTATAGAGTTAGGGCTTGACCAATTTTGAATAAAAGTAACCAGCCACTAAAGGTTTTTTGTGGGGTTCAATTTCATGTTTAATTAGCCAATTTATTGACTAATTAAATATGAAAAGAATAAATGGGTGGTTATAAAAATGAATGACTATTTTAATAAGGAAAATGGGAAAGGTGAGGATGGGAATGGTGGTGGCCAGTTTTGACTATCAATTTGGGTGATTTTATTGACTATTAAGGATGATTTTAGGAGATATGGTAGGTATATATTATTTAGCTAATTGATTAGCTAAATAATGAAATAGAAAATACTAGGTTTTGGGAAATACCTTATAGAAAGGATTTGATGAAAGAGGTTTTTAATTGTTACCTTTTTTGGGCACTTTTGACTTGATTGAAAGATGATTGTCCGCTGCTCGCGCGTAGGAATCCTGGTATGCCTCAAGGGTATTTTTGTTCTCTTTTGTCCAAAAGTCCACGTGTCGCCTAGTGAATATTTTTGGCTCCACAAATACCAGCATTACGAGTGACGTAAATTGAATAAGATTGTAATTTTAACTCTGGCAGGGGCTTCATGTTAAAGCCTATCTCCAGATGACTATCCTTGACTTTTCAAACAAAATAAAAGCATATCCAGGATTATCACATCATGACCAAAGGCCTAGCCTACCTAGGTTTCTTATCTCATCATCATAATTTCATCACCTTTAAACCCATCCATGCATGCATCCTGATCCCCGTCCAAATGAATTCAAATTCATTTTTTTACTAATTATCACCATATTTTTAATGGATAATAATCAGTTCAAAATCCAACCCCATTAGCAGCTTCCAAGTGACGTTCGCAAATAAACAACATTCCAATATCAACTTAATATCATTTTGCAGCATACCACTTGAATCCGTCAGCCAAACCAAACTTATCAAATCCACACGTCAATACACCAGACATCCCAAATCAATTTGAATTGTACGGCTTGCTTGGGGATATAATTTGAATCTCATTTATCCTGTATAAGAAAATGTCAAGATGAATCATATTAAAAGATAATTATTATGATAAAAACCATAATATTACCCTTCAATAATAACAAAATTATCTTCACTTTTTCATCCGACGGTTGAAAGCTGTGCTCACTCAACAACATTGATTGCACGGTGCAATTTTAGATCCAAACACAGCCACTCAATTTCTTTTAAGTTTCGACCCTTAAGCCGAATACTTGAGAAAATTTACATTTAAACGTTCGTAGCTGCCAAATAATTCCGCCAAATACATATTGAGTTGATTCGGCGAAAAGCATACAAAATCTTGAACCAACGCCGACAACAATGGCCTAGTGAAAATCGAGGCCAGAAAATATTGGCCTAATTCTTTTCCACCGAATGACCTCTATTCGGCCAAGTGCAAAGATGATATTATATATATATATATATATATATATATATAATTTGAAGTATATATATAATTGTTATTAGCACTTCAAATTTTTTATATTGAGAAAGAAAATTACATTTGTGAGAAGTGACAAATGAGATTTTTAGAACGCCAATAATAGTTATATATATATATATATATCACACACACAAATGCACCACTACATTATTTTTAAATGGCCAACCAATCAATTGCTAAGGAGCTATTGGCCTTTTCATTGCTGAGCGTTACCTCGACCGAACCTCTCCGGTGATGGCCTCTCGTCGCTCGGCCTTGATTGTAAGACAGCATTCGAGTTTAAGATCCTTAACAAACTCTAACTGACTGCTTTACCAAAGAAGGATATCCCACGTGAAAGCCTACCACTTGAAATAGGTGGCTGTTCATTTATATCATGAACCTGCCCTTATCTCCTTTCAAACTGAAATCATATAATCTTTTGCATGCCATCTTTTTTGGCCATAAAAAAAATATGATTCCACCGAATTTTCTTTTCCTGACAAATGCCATCGAGTGGACCAAATGCTGATGAAAAGATCCTTGGCCGAAAGACAACATCTGGCCGAGACTCTACCTCAAAAACTTGTGAAATTGATGGTACCACTTCACCATTGAACACCACTCTTTGAAGGAATGCCACTGATCGAATCTTGCCATCAAATGCTTTATAAACCACTAAATCACAGACTGTTGCATGAGAAACTGGCCGAGAGACAATAGGTGGCCGAATATACACCTCTTGCGCGCACTTGATTAATCCAAATGGCCATACATTGTCTCACTGAATGGGTCGTCCCAGAACTTTACTAGTTCAAGGCTTATCATCTTTATCAAGAAAATGTACGGGACTCCGCCGGAGACGCCCAAATAATCGAAGACTACTAAAGTTCAACAACACCAAGTGGTTGTTTTATTACTGATAGCAACTTTGTCTCCCCTTGTTGGGCTTCGATCAAGCATGACCAAACCACTGCCGAGTCTGTGTACGCAGTTAGCAAGAACATCCAAAATCTTCTTAAGTGGTCGTCAAGAGCTATCCCTGAACTCAGTAACTGTGTAAACTGTAGCTCGGTAGTGCACCTCCGCAAGTATAAATCATGTCCCAATTGATGGTAAATACTTCCCGACAGAAGAAAATGATGTGGGCACCAATCAAATTCGACCATATATGCACATAAAACATTGGAGAAACTTCTCCACTCATCTATCATAGCCAATATAAATCATGATTCTTGGACCCATATGGCCATTTGAAATTCCACCGACTGTAAAAATTTGAAGTCCATCGAGATAAACTTTGGTCCACCGTCGAAGTCCACCGAGATTTTCAATGCATTGCTCGGCAAAGAATTCGCCGCCAAGCTCAACGAGTACCAAACTTCAAGATCTTTGACCATAAAAAGCTCTCCTTTTTTATGTGTGCATGCCACAGAATGGACTAAAGAAATTGGACTATCATCAAAGCAGCCTTAATGGGCAAAAAGACTTGCAGTGAGCTTTCTTAAGACTTGAGAAATTTCACACTTCTCGGCAAAACTAATAAATTTTTTTTTACCGGTCAAGCTTAGTGACACTCCTGATCCCGATGTCTAAGGGACATTTGGATGACCACGTGTTGGCCGACATCCAAAGGTGATGCAAGCTATTTAATGAATGCATATACAGAGAACATGTAAATCACACATATAAATTTCGCTCGAATTACTAATATAATATAATAAAATAATATTCAACTGCCAACAATGAAAACACATTGATAATGCATGACATGTTCAGAGCATACATCTAATTCAAAGTACAAGCGGAAGATAAAATAGAGAGGTGTTATTACAATAGAAGTCAAGGCCGAGAGGATGACGCAGTATCACTGGTAGGGGAATGCCTCGTATCTCGGATCATATTCCTCGTTCCTATGTCTTGAAGGGGCGCAAAACAAACATGAGTGGACCAAGTTGATATATATAATACTAAAACAGTTATCAACATACTAACCCCCAAAGTTTTACGAAAACTAATAGCAAATTATGTAATAGGTTTCTCAAAAAAACTAACATGCCATAAAACCTTTCATAAAACATATCTCATATATAGTGTGTTAACTAGTGGTATCAGTATCGCCCATATGCACAGAATAGTGCCCTACACATGCCCTCCCGAAGGCAATATAAGTATCATCGCCCGTAGGTAGAACAGTGACCACTAGATACGCACAAAACATTGAATATACTCTTTCCAAACATAAGTACATATAACTCAAAATCATCTTCATAGCATATAGTCATCCATCATACATATTATGAAGAAGTGTAAAGAAAACATGTTCATAAATAGTATATAGTCATCCATCATATATACTACAAAGAACATAAGTTCGATAAAATATGATGTTTCAAAATAGTCGCAATAAAGCATGATATATCATAAGTATAAATTCAATTTACTTATAAAACGTTTCATAAAATGTAACCATTAAATCATGTTTTTCATGTATGCATTTATACTATTAAAACATGCATTTTATAAGAGGTCCACTCACAGATACTCTGTCGTCGAAGAGCCGTACGAAATAGGAATGACGGAATCGCCGCTAATATTTGCACCTAAGCACATAAAAGGTACAATTAATAAAACTATACTCAAACGATTGAATTTCAAAAAATAGACATCATAAATGGGTTCAGGACGTCGAAAAACATAAAAAATGACATCATGTACGGTCACGTGTCACAGCAAGGTGGCGACTCTAGCGGCCACGCGCCGTCGTGGGTCGCCGGAGAATTCGTCAGCGCCGTCGTGGACGATGGCCTGTGTGCTCCATGCATCGGCCACACACAGCTGGGCTACTAGGTTGGACTGGGTTTGGGTTTAGGTTCTAAGGCCCAAGGGCCTGGGGTCCAAGGGTTTTGGTTCAAAGGGTCTGGGCTTGAAAGCTTGGCCCAAAGGTTATAGTATTTCAGAAAGTAAATAAAAATAAATAATTAATTAAATGGGTTTAGGTTTGGGTTTAACGAGCCTAAAGCCCGAGTCCTATACGGCCCAAAGGCCTAACTAACAAGGGTTTTGGTTTTGGGCTTTTGAAAGGTTTGGGCTCCAAGGGTTGGGTCTAGCCGGTCTGCTTCTCGCCAGGGAAGAAGGCCAGAGCCTCCCGAGCTCCGGTAGCCATCGTTTGACCCATAAACCCTACAATCTAACCATAAAAAAGAAGGTAAAGACGAGGGGAAAGGATTTTGTACCTTAACAACGTCGAATGGTGGCCAGATCTTTGCTCGAAGGTCTCGGATTTCGTCGGAGTTTCTTTATGCTTCACCATGTTTCACAGAAACTAGGGAGGGTGAGAGAGAGTCCACAGGGAAGGGTTGGTGGCAGTGGTGAAATCGCTGATGGGTATGGGTGTGTGAATGGATGCGTGAGTGTAGTTCGAGGGGAGAGAGATAGTGAGAGTGAAAGAGAAAGAGAGTTGAGCTAAGAGAGTGAGAACCCGGGGAGAAGAAAGAGAGATAGGGGTGAGTTAGTGGGCTGCCACGTGGCAGCTAAGGAGAATGAGATAATCTAGAAAGAGGATCCGGATTGGGTATAAAGTGAAGGGCTAAATTGTAAATTTAATAAACCTTTTGGGAAAATTGTGAAATTTATAATAATTTAGGGGTGGGGTTTAACACTTAGTATATGAGGGACCACCATCTCAAGAATTGGCCAAAGCCTACCAAATGTTGTGGCCTTGATTCAAGACAACATATGATTTCTTCTCAATTTGGTCAGGTGATTTCTGCTCCTCTTGGAAACACAAACATGGAGGCCTAGCAATTCGCGACACAGAAACAAACAGTGGACACGTTAAGAAGCATGCAGCAATTCACCGAGTCTTTGGTGAAGAAGAAGCTCTTGATGAATCTTGATAAAGCAGAATGTGAAGACCACGATGAAGTGAACAACATATTGAGATAGGATCTAGAAACTTTTCAACGACTTAAAGCTTCGAATCGTCGATTTTCATGACGAAGTTGTTCAAATTGCCGAGCTCAAATCACCGTTTCTAGACTAAAAAAAACGTTGTTGATGCACAAAACCGGGGGGGTTTTGGAACACGTAAATCTGACCATGAATCTACAAGAAAGTAAAGAATAGAAGATGTATTGTGGTTCACCCCAATGTTTGGGCTACGTCCACACTGAGGTTGATATTGTTTCACTCTGAATGGTGAATATATAAGAAGACTAGAGGCAGTGTGCTCTCTAGCCTATTTTCTCTCTAGCCCATTTTCTGTAGCCTAAGCCCTGACCTCAACTCTCATCCCCCAATGAGGAGAGTGATGAGTCCTTTTATAGAATAAGGGCTCCCCACTTATTACATATTTGCCCTTTTATTTATTACATAATTACACTTGAGTCCCCCGAGCATTTATACGAGGTCTAAATACAGAGGCCCTAAGTATTGTACAAACAGTAGTCCCCCAAGTTTTCATTCAAAAGAGTATTTTGGCTGGAGACTTGAAATTCAGTCCATGTGTGGGCCAAAGTAACTAGATGTCGTCTAGAACTGAATACTCTATATGAGGCGGTGCTCAATATGAAATGATGCTCAACTAGAAGTAGCACATGTTGCGAGGCTGCTTGGCTTGTGGCTAATGTTGCTGTGGTTGGCTCGGCTTGTGGCGTTGAAGGTGAGGGAGTCCTTTTTATAGAATAAGAGCTCGTTCCTCAATACATAAATGATGACCTAGAGTTGATGCTTGCAGCAAAGCGGTTGCTCAGCAAGCGGCGATGCTCTTTAATGATGGTGAGGGAGTCCTTTTTATAGAATAAGGGCTCGCTCCTCAATACATAAGTGATGGGCTAAGAGTCTCTCTCTAATGAAGGTGAGTGAGTCCCTTTTATAAAATAAGGGTTGGCTCCTCAATACATAAGTGATGGGTGCTCTCTAATGAAAGTGAGGGAGTCCATTTTATAGAATAAGGGTTCGCTCCTTAGTATATAAATAATGGGCTAAGTCCCCCAAGTATTTTTTATGAGGCCCAGTTGTGGAAACCCAATATATGGTACATAGTATAGTCCCCCAAGTCTTCAGTCAATAGGGTCTGTTAGCTGGAAACTTCAAATTGAATCCATGTATGGGCCGAAGTGGTGGTTGTTCGAAGGCGGTCTTTGTATACCATACACTGAAGCTTTGTAGGTGAAGCTTTGAAAGTGAAGCTTTAAAGCTAGAGCTTTTCTAAATGAAGCTTTTGACGTCGGAGCTTTGTAATGAAGCTTTCGAAGCTGATTGACATGAGTGATGCTCATGCATGTTTATGTTGATTTGACATGAGTGATGCTCATGGATGTTGACATGAGTGTTGACATGAGTGATGGTCATGAATGTTTGTGTATGATTGACATGAATGATGCTCATGAATGTTTACGTATGATTGACATGAGTGATGCTCATGTATAATTTTGGAGTACTAGACGTACTTTTGATCACCTGGTTGGTGATAATAGCGGCAGGCTGCCGAATAATTTTTGGAGTACTGGGTGTACTTTTGATCACCTGGTTAGTGATAATAGCAGCAGGGTGCCGAATAAATTTAAAGTACTGGACGTACTTTTGATCACCTGGTTGGTGATAATAGCGGCAGGGTGCCGAATAATTTTGGCTGAATACTTGAAATTCAGTCCATGTGTGGGCCGAAGTAACTAGATGTCGTCTAGAACTGAATAATCGATATGAGGCGGTGCTTAATGTGAAATGATGCTCAACTAGAAGTAGCACATTTTACGAAGTTGCTCGGCTTGTGGCTTATGTTACCTTAGTTGGCTCGGCTTGTGGCGTTGAAGGTGAGGGAGTCCCTTTTATAGAATAAGGGCTCGTTCCTCAATATATAAATGATGAGCTAGGGTTGATGCTCGCAGCGAGGCGGTTGCTCAGCAGGCGGCGATGCTCTTTAATGATGGTGAGAGAGTCCCTTTTATAGAATAAGGGATCGCTCCTCAATACATAAGTGATGGGCTAAGAGTCTCTCTAATGAAGGTGAGTGAGTCCATTTTATAAAATAAGGGTTAGCTCCTCAATACATAAGTGATGGGTGCTCTCTAATGAAAGTGAGGGAGTCCCTTTTATAGAATAAGGGTTCACTCCTCAATACATAAATGATGGGCTAGAGTTGGTCGTTCTGCAAAAAGATATTGGCAGAGATAGAGCTGCAGCTGTGGCTACAATGGTCATGGCGTTTGAAGCTGACAGACTCATGGCATAGAGAGAGAAAGAGAGAAAAACGTAAGAGATATTGGTGTCACAAGAAAAGAGAAGGCGACGGGAAACACCAGGGCCTGGAGTCAACGCCGGCATTGAGGTTATGAAACGCAACGCAACGAGCGTTGCCATTGCGGGATTTAGTTATGGGAAGCCACGAGTCCCACGGGTTGAGTTTGGTGAGGTGGCTTTTGTGAAACCTTTGGAGAGAGAGAGATTCGTGGTTGGCTTTTGTGATTGAGTATCTAGGTGGATCTGCAGGGAAGCAGTTGTCCACAAAAAGTCACAGCTCTAAATAACAGCGACGAAGTGAAGACATTTGCAGAGAGAGGGAAAAGAGTGCTCTCAGCTTTTGAGACAGCGACTTGTAGACGGAGAACCGCAGAGCGTCGATTGTGATTTTGGGATTATCGATTGTGCACTGAAACTCTCTCTACACAAAACCCAGTAGAGCGTCGATTGTGATTTTGTGATGTCGACGGCCTTGATCCGAACTCAAACATCATGGGCCCCAACATTGGGAAGTTTGAAAGGTTGGATCTTGATATTGTGAACACCAAGAGGCCTAGCATCCATGTTTTCTGGCTCAGCAGCTTTGCCTCCTTTACCTATTTTTTGCTTGCTTTTTTATGTGATTGAAATATTGAGAGTAGATTTCACCCAAAATAAAAGAAGGCAGACATGAAGTAGGTTTCTTTTTTGTTTCTGGGTTTTGCAGATTCATGGTGGACAGTGGTGAGGTTATGAAGGTTTCACGGTGGTGAGATGAAAAATTAAGAGATAACTGACATAGCTTTTTGTGTCGAATCCCACAGACGGCGCCAAATGTTGATGCACAAAATCAGAGGTCTTGGAACAACGTAAATCCGACCGTAAATCTGCAAGTAATGTAAATAACACAAGATGTATCGTGGTTCATCCCAAGGTTTGGGCTACGTCAACACTGATTATGTATTTTTCTGAGAAGTGAGGGAGTGAGGGAGAGAGATTCAGAGCTTTTTGAGGGGAGTGAGGGAGAGAGATTCAGAGCTTTTGAGGGAGAGAGTGAGGCCTATCATGGCCTAGGAAATTGGCCTCCCCTAATTGTGAGGGTGATGAGTCCTTTTATAGAATAAAAGCTCCTCACTTATTACATATTTGCCTCTTCCTTTATTACATAATTACATTTGAGTCCCCCGAGTATTTATACGAGATCTAAATACGAAAGCCCTAAGTATAAACAGGTTGCTTGCCAAAAATGAGGAAACTGCTTAAGTTTGATTTCTCAGCTGCCGTAGATGGAGCAGTCAAGGATGAAGCTGCCAAGATCGGAGTTGCTGAAGATGAAGTGTCGGATGAGCGAACTGTTAAGTGTAAAAGTGGCTGCTACTCCCTAACCATTTATTACTTGATTGATATTTAAGCATTCGATCTTTTGAACTATGTGGTCTTCTCGCATTGGAGAGCTTACCTAGATGGGTGTCAGGGATTTAGTTTACATTCTCGCACTGGAGAGCAATTGGTTTACCCTCTCGCACTGGAGAGCAATTGGTTTACCCTCTCGCACTGAAGAGGAATTAGTTTAACCTCTCGCGCTGGAGAGCAGACCTATATGGGTGTCGGGGAATTGGTTTACCCTCTCGCACTGGAGAGCAATTAGTTTAACCTCTTGTACTAGAGAGCGGACTCTTTTGGGTGTCGGGGAATTGGTTTACCCTCTCGCTCTCACACTGGAGAGCAATTAGTTTAACCTCTCGTATTGGAGAGCAGACCCTTTTAGGTGTCAGGGAATTGGTTTACCCTCTCGCACTGGAAAGCAATTAGTTTAACCTCTTGCACTAGAGAGCAGGCCCTTTTGGGTGTCGGGGATTTGGTTTACCCTCTCGCACTGGAGAGCAATTAGTTTAACTTCTCGCACTGAAGAGCAGACCCATAAAGGATTTTGAGCAGTTGTTGTAGACAGCAGTTGAGCCAGACTTATGAATAACTTCTTGAATCTTCATTGAGAATAAAGAAATAAATCAACTGTGCTGGAAGGTAGAAACTGCATAACAAACTGGATATTCTTCGGCTTATGAAGCCTTGTTCGTCGAGCTGCTTGAGTCTTCGAACTTATTTGGAAAAAGGCCAAACGTGGTTCATGGGGTGACGGGAACTTTCCCTGCTTGTGTAGGCCGTTTTGTTGACCTGTCAAGATACTCATCATATCGGCCTTCATTTGTCAGCTTCTCAAGGTACTGCTTCCACTTCAGGCAGCCGTTGGTAGTGTGGCCTGGTCCTTGATGGAATGCGTAATATTTTGTATGATCCAGCTTGGTAAGATCGCCTTTCATGGGTGACGGCAGTTCGAACCAAGGTTCATTCTTGATCTTGCGAAGAATTTGGTCGATTGGAACTATGAACTTGGTGAATGTTTCAAGCGCTGAGTCTTCTCTGGTCGGGGAACATTCCATGTGCTTCTTTTCCGACTCGTTTTTGTTAGACTGCTTGGCTTCGTCCCATAGTGCATGCTTTTCTGCCAAAGCATACAAAGCTGCTAGGGTCAATTCTTCTCCCATGATCAATTTTTCGAATAAAGGATGTTCGGTGGAAAACCCATTTCTGAATGCTGTCGTTGCTATGTCTTCGTTGCAACCAACAATCTTGGCCTTCTCCACTTTGAACCTCTTGACATAGTCGCGAATTGTCTCTCAAGGGTCTTTTACGATGCTAAAGAGATGGTCGGATGTCCTTTTGATTGAGCGGTTAGACGAATACTCCTTAGTGAAAACAAAGGAAAGTTTGTTAAAACTCTGGATCGACTGCGGCGGTAGAGTGTGAAACCAGTCTTGCGCCTCGCCTTTTAAAGTTGTGGAAAATTTTTTGCACATAAGTGCATTGTTGTTCCTGTAGAGGATCATGGTACTGCGGTAATACTTGAGATGTCGATCCGGATCTTCGTCTCCCTTGTACGGAATGAAGTAAGGCATAGTGAACCCGCGAGGTGGATCTCATTCGTGAATGGTGACATGCTTATGTTGGTCATGTCTCGTCGAAGCGCATCGTCAACAGCCTCGTTTCGTTGGAAATTATGCAGTCGTTCAATTAGAAGCCTATCAACTTCTTCTTGAATTTGCCTTTGCTAGGGCAATGGAATTTTCGACTGCTCCCAGTCATAACCTATGGGTTTGGGCCGCTCTTCCCTATGCTCGACTCTTCCATGTCGCAGCTGCGGTGCATATGGCATGTATATGGCAAGCAAACGGGTCATTCATAGGCTTCCGATTGAACTTGAGTCAGATTAAGTGACTACTTCTCTCCGTTTGCCGTGCTGCCTACTCCAATGTGAGGTGGATAATGCTCCTTACAAGCCTAGTTGTGAATGAACATTTCACCTGGAAGGTTGTCCATGTTGATAATCGGAGTGTGACCTCAACCATGAACGTATGCTCGCCCGTGGGCTTGATTGGGAATGCACGCTCCTCCGCATGCTAAGACGAGAGTATACGCTATCCCAAGGACCTAACCGGGAGCGTAAACTACCAGAATGTTCGGATTGTGGCTGGTTGATAGGCTGCTTGCCGGGACGCTGGTGGAGAGGTTCATATGCCCTTGTCCTACTTAGGGACACCTCGTCTAGGGCACGTTGGATCTCGATGCATTTCAAGAGTTGATACACCAAGGTTGTCTGTTGTGCAAGGGCGCTCGCTAACTCTATGACTTGTCGAGACAAGTTTTGTTCGCCATTTGGATTGGAAGAGCTTGGAAGGAATGTGCCTCTTTGAGCAATGGAAGTATGGTAGACTCTAGGTGCAAGATTTGAATTGGGAAATGTCAAATCCGCGGAGAAATATGGTAAAAATGCCATTGGCTTAATGGTTGCTTCAGATAGTTGAGATATTCTCGGGCCAACTTAAGCTGCTTGGGAAACCATGGGAGGCAGGGCTGCGAGAGCAGTCAGGGCTACAGAAGCAGGCTGGATTACGATAGCAGGCTGGGTCGCGGGAGCAGGCAGGGCTGCAGAAGCAGGTTAGATTATGGAAGCAGGCTGGGTCACGGGAGCAGGCTGCTCAATGCGTGGTGCATGCGAATGCGAGGCTTGGGCTCGAATTGGAAACGCATTGGGCTCACGTTGGGCATGGAGTGACATGGTTCGGGTCGTGGCTTTGGTGGCGTGGGCCTTGGATATCACGGCTTGGGCCGTAGTGGTGGAGCCATGGACCTCGCCGTGGGTGATTGCCATGGTGGTCACCTCGGTGGTTGCCATGGTGGAGCCTTATGGTGGTGGTGCCGCTCCCCCTAAGATCACGTTTAGTCTCGTGGATCGCCATGGTCCCATTTCTTGAATATTGGAATTTTCACTTGTGGAATTTTCTAAATTTCTAGCCATTGTATTTCTCTTTTATGTTTTATCAAAGAATCTTGGCAAATAAAAATTTCTAATAATAAGAACGTACGAAAAATACAGGTGGACTAGAAAATAGAGAAAATAGAGAAAAAAACCTTTTTTGCGCGAGAGTCTTCTACGAGTGTGAATCTCAACTCTCAATGAAAGCACCAATTTGTGGATGCAAATTTCCACCTTCTTCTTCTTGGAAAAAATTGTACCTACAAAACAATTAACACCTTAGGTCAAGGCCAAGAGCCTCACGCGCCCACGATGAATGGGGGGGCTTTGGCCGAAGAACCTCTGATGCCAAAGTTAGAATTTAGAGAGAAAAATATTTGGAGAGTTTTTTGGGATTTTTGCCAAAAGTGTTGGAATGAGTGTTTGGTGAAAATAGGAGCCTATTTATAGGGCTAGGAGTGGCCGGTTTTTCAAGGGATTTTGTGGTTATGGTTTTGGCTTAATTAGCCAATTTAATGAAAGAAGTAAATGGGAGGTTACAAAATTATTTATTTGTATAAATGGGGCAATAAAATGGAGAAAGGTGAGAAAGGTGAGGATGAAAAGGAAGTGCATGGCCCTTTAACAATTTTTAGGTTAAATTGTATAATTTAATAGGTAATTAATGGATTAATTGGGTAATTAATCTATTAATTTACCAATTACTATTATTTTGGAGGTTACTTTGCAAAAAAGGGAATTTGATGAGATGAATATTGAATTGTTATCTCTTTGGAGCATTTTTGAGCTGCTCGCGTGTAGAAATCCCGGTGTGCCTCAAGGGTAGTTTGGTCCTCTTCTACTAAAAAATTCACGTGTCGCCTTATGATTATTTTTGGCTCCACAATTCAAGTTTATTTTCAAGGTATTTTCTATCCATGTTCTTAATAATAATTTGTTTTATGATTATTCATAACTAGTTTCATTTGTTAGGGCGAGGCCATGAGCCTTAGCAAGAATATGTAGTTTCTTTTCAATTTGCTTATGATATTATGCATGCAAGATTTGAATTATTAATCACTTGACTTTAAACTATCTAATTGTCTTGATGATTAGCCACCATTAGGATATTTAGAAAAGTAATTTGATGCAATTTTGGCACAAGGCTGTCCCTGAAATTGACGCTGGCTTCTTGTGGTTAATATGTGTAACTTCTTAGGATGGACAACACGTCTTAAGGGTTATATGGTTTTTCAAAAGGATTTCACAAAACTTAATGAGTCTTGCATGTTCACATTCGATTTGGACGCCACGGACGGGTTGCATGTTAGATATATGTTTTATGTTGGAGGTTCCAAGTAGGGCATATTTTAGGAAAACCTAACTTCAAAATATGCATGTGTAATTCATAAGTAATTGAAAGAATTACGTAGGATTGTTAAGGTGACGGTGGAACCCTAGTGCTCAAATTTATCTTCAAAACTTTTTTTTTTCTTTACTTTCCCAATTTATTTAATTGTTTTTAATTAAATTCGTTTTTAATAATTTAGGTCATTAAATCACCTTTTTCTAAACTTTGTTTTCAAATAATTAATTAAGATTTGGTATTTACATAAATTATTCATTCAATTCATGCGGAGAACGACCTTGCTTGAGCTACTATACTACGATAACCTTGTACTCTTGCAAGTATTTTTAAATGTTTTTATTCCTACCAACCGAGGGCCAAAGGGTCATAGGGCCAAACATAATTTATTATTGAAATTTAAAAACTACAACAACTTAAATATTTAAAATAAATTGTGAAAACACTTACTTCGTTGTAGTAATTGGAGCCACTTTCATGTCTACTTGCGGCTACTAATAGTGCTTGATGCCATTTGTTCAAACTTGGATGAAGATGTTTCTTCCATTTTGAAGAACAATTCTCTTGGAAGATGTTTCTTCCAACTTGGATGAAGATGTCTCCTCCCCATATTGCCAATTGATTTTACGGTGGAACCTCAACTTTCTTCAATATACATATAGCCATCAAAACTTAATCCTACTTGTAAACATAAAAGCTATGTCCGAAAATTCACACACATATTTATATATTTGGTTACAATAAAAATTAGTTTTTATTTATTAATTTATTATATCTTTGAATCTAATGTATGCAGATTGTGTCCTATATATTTACAGTATGGTGATGGTGTGGAGCATGAGTCCGGTGATCTCCTCAGGGATATCTGAAATCCACGATGAACAGAGATCATAATGTTCCTGTATGAGCTAATGAGAGCAGTGTGAGAAGGAGAATCCTCAAAGATTTCCATCTCCTCCTACAATTAGGATATAATTAATTACCTGCCGGAGTTGTATTTGTATTGTTATAAACCAAAGTTTTTTTTTTCTTTTTGAACAAATCTTATAAACCAAGTTACCGTGTATCTTATTAAGCTCTAGGGCTTATGTAAACTGGGCTCATGAAAGTTCCCATAATTTTATTTAATTCTCTAAATTCGGTATTATTCGTCTAGGTCTTTGATGTGCTCTCTCTCTAAACACATAAACCGTCCCACCATAATTTCCCAGCCTATCCCTAAAAATAAAATAAAGTAGAACAAAAGAGACTGAGCAAATTGGATACAAAACGTTACTTGTATATGTCATTGATTTCGTATATCATCAATCGATGACATGCATTACACATGTACTTGAATTTGTTCACGAAATTAATTAAAGAGCACTCAAATCATGAGATTATAACTGAGTACAGATACAATATTCCACCCAGCTAGCACTCGTGATTAACTTTATTTTTGCATGCCTCTCGCTAGTGAAGTTTTATTCGATTCATTCATAGGAATACGATCGAGGGAAGTGCTTCAAGCATGTTAAGCACATGCATTAGAACATAATTAGATAATTAGATAATTAATTAAGCACACTGCATATGCATGGGCATGCAGAAGCCTAATTAATTAATGAACTAGTTGTGAGGTTGTGCATCAACAGCCTGACCAGCATGATTGCAGCACCTTAGGCACTCTCTTCCATTGTAACTCCATCTGCAACAACCATAGTAGCAACGCCCTCCACGGCCTCCTCCTCCATTTCCGCCACGACCAGGGTTACCGCCATATCCCCCACGACTTGGGTTGCCACCATACCCACCTCGCCCAGGATCTCCTTGGTTCCCGCCACCATACTTGGCGTCACCTGCACCATTGAGATTTGTAGTAGTCTCCGCAGCTGAAAGTCATATAAGGAACATACGTTTAAATGAGGTGACAATATTTCATTTATTCAAATCATTGTAATTTTAGAACCTAATTTAATTTTAAGTAGCATGTACTTGTACTAATATCTATTTGGTGAATAAAGTAAAGTACACTAGTATTATGTTGTGGAAAGTACAACAAATTAAGCTCACAAATTGTATTTATAACTTTGCTTAGCAACTTTGGTGACACTAGGTAGCTAGCAATATATAATTTCTACAAAAATTAGAAGGGAAAAGTTAAGCTCACCATTTGCGGCCACTTCAGAGGAAATGAGAAGGACAATGGCAAGCAAAAGACCAAAGTAAATGAAAGTCTTGGAAACCATTTTTGTTCAACTGAAAGGAGAGTAGAATACTTGGGAATTAAGAAGCATTCTTGCTTCTATTTATAGAGAAAAATAGAGGGCAGTGTACAATAAATCTACAAGTTAATCCCATAGGCCACACCACCGTACACGTACAGTGTAGACTGTGTAGTTGGAGGTTGAGGAGTTGCCTTCCCAAGTTTATTAAATTTAAAACACGTATATCTTTTCTTAATTACTGATCAGTGTTCTCATTGCTTCTGATTTTCAGTTTATTTTTCTGATTAATAACAGTGATGAGTACAAGCTGTCTTAACGTTACGAAGCAATTTTGCTAGCTATTAGAAAGATCGAGAAAGTGCGCCAGGATTAATTAGTCTAATTCATTAACTAATCGATTTGTTAAAATGTGAGCGTCCAATGCAACACTAATCGACGGTGGATGGATATGCACTGATTTTTTAAAGACTAGAAAAGACCATATTTGATATGGGAACTTTTGAAATAATTTGTAAATTAGAATCAAGATAAATGATATGTAATTAGGATCAAGATAGATGAATATCGAAGCCATGAATAACGTAAATTGAAAAAGATTGTAATATTGACTCTGGCGGGGGGTTCCATGTTATACACATGCGTTGGACATATGTCAGTGAGAGTCAGAAAGATCATGACAAATTAAGTTGCATGGGGACTACTCTATAAAAATAGTCGTGGGCATACATGCATGCCTGCGTGTCTATCTTCAATGAATAGGTAGCATAGAGGGAGCCTGCAAATTGCAATTTAGACCACTCACTCATCTCATACAGCTTCGACCGACATATAATTAGTAAAAATTGTCTTGAATATATTTTCTAGTTTCATTGAAAGCCCTTTTTGGTAATACTCTCTTGTTGTTTTAAATACAGAAGATATTCAGAAATCTGAATTGAAAATTCGAATAAACGAAAAAGTACTCTTAATCAACTGAACTAAAACGATGCATGCAAAACATTAACCTTTTTATTTTTCGTTCTTTTTCATTGCGAGTGATATTATGGTTCATATTTTGTCTTGAGTGGAAGTGGGAGAAAGAATAACACAGCCACACAGAGAGAAGTGCAAAATCAGTGTGTTTTGTCACCGAAAGGTTATTTTCTGCTCAGTTTGACAACGCGTCCTCTGTGGTCAATTTATTCTGAATTTGACTTTTCAGACTTGTCTAGGGCCAATTGGATTTGAATGGTTCATTTTACTTTAACAAATATTAATATAATATGTTTGTGACTTTCAAATGTCATCAAAGTGAACCCAAGTTATTTGACTTAAAAGTAATCAACTACTATGAACTATGAAGGCATCCGAAGTGGAAGATACTTGGCACTTATTCTTAAAAAAATAAAATAATAATAAATAAATAATTAGATTTAAGAAAAGTACCAAGCCATTCATAGAGTCAAGTATACACTACATTTTTCTAAATTACAGAAACGATGATTCAAACGTAAGTACAAGTCTACAAGCCAAACAATTTAGCAATCAGCGTTACAAATTGTCGATTGATTAGAATTCAACTGCAATATTAAAGAAGAATCCAAAGCAATTGACCACTTATGACGTCGGTTGGTCTATCTTCATTTTATTTCCTTTAGTTGGCTGGTAAAGCTGATTAACGTTTGTTTTCAGAAACAAAGTCCATAAAACCTATGGATTAGAGAAACAAGGGGCCAAAAACAAAATAGTGCCTCATGCATGTGTTTATAAATAACTAACATTTCCACCGCTTATTTAATTTGCAACCAACATACAAATCAATCCTAATTTCCTTGTGATCAATTCCCAAGCTAGCATAAGAGAAGATGAGTGTAGAAGTGTTGGATGGTGCCACCATTGTCAACTTTGTGGAAGATGAAGAAGCATTCAGCTTCTCAATTCGCGACCGTTTTGCTCATCTCGACACCAACCACGATGGTCTGCTTTCTTATGCAGAGATGCTGAAGGAGTTTCAGTCTCTGAGGGTCTTTGAGACCCACTATGGCATTGATGTGAAGCCAGACCCCGAAGAGATTGCTCATGTCTACGACTCGCTGTTCGTGCAGTTTGATCATGACTCGAACGGGGCGGTTGATTTAGAGGAGTTCAAGGCTGAAACCAAGCGGATGATGCTTGCTATGGCCAATGGGATGGGGTTCTTGCCAGTTCAAATGCTGCTGGAAGAAGATAGCTTCCTGAAGAAAGCAGTGGAAAAGGAGTACTCCAGTACCAAAGTTTAAGCAGCTGATTAATTAAGCACTTTTAATAGATTGTACTTTTCCATTTAATTACGAAGAGCCTTCTGCATTGTTGATTTTTATGTTCAAGTTCCATAAAAAATAAATGAGGATGAAGAGATCGAAGATAGCTAAAGTAAATGTTTGTAAAATTCAATTACAATTTTATATAAGTTTCTACTGAATTTATACAAATATTTCATACCGAAATCTCTCGTTCTATTTTTACTTTGTACTCCTAATCATGAGTAAGATTGCTACAAATGGTTACAAAAATAAACACATCTCGGGAGCTGGAACGAAGGAGAGGATGTTTTCACCGAACAACTCAAACAATGAAACCAGGAGATGCCCAGAATTCAAGTCATCCTTCCAAACATGAGTGAGGAGAGCTGATTTCTTTAGAGACAGATCAACAGGCTTGCCCATTCTACTTGTTATGTGTGGAATGCTCTCATTCGGCATCTTCTGAGAAGACGACGAGGGGCCTGCATCAGTATCCCCTGCTGGAGCTGGAGCTGGAGCTGCTGTGTCTACTTCCATGTGAGATGGTGAAGAAGTAGTTGGTGACAAATCCGTTGGCCCATCAGTTGTAATTTTCTTCAGGGGTGGTTGCTCTTCCATGTGCTCCGCACTTTGCTTGCGCTTATCTTGATTATGTAAATAAGAATCAGAGTTAAGACTTAATCTAACTAATAAACCTTGAAAACTAAGGGTTTCTTCTCCTTCCTGGACAAGAAACCCTATTCATCAGCTTTCCAATCACACACATCCAAGGGGGTGCTTCCTTCATTATGCCCAAAGTCTACACATAAGAGCAGAATCCTATACCTGAAAAGGATAGGACGGGGCTATGAAAACGGAAACTCTTTCTTGCACCATTGCATGGCTGATTTGTTACAACCGGACAACATAAAATAGGCTTGTAGCTTAAAGGTACTCAACCCATAGACGTGATAGTGCTTATGCTTCTTGTATACCCGTTTGAGTAGTGGAATCTATTATATTGCAAGAAACTTACAAACCATTCTAGCAATTTAGGGTCACGAGTTCTTATTGTGTGCAAGAGATAGAGGAGAAACACATGGGAGAAAAAGAGGATATGAAGAGTGGAGGAAGGATGGTGGAAAGATGTAGAAGAAAGGTACAAGGAAAATTTTAAAACCAAAAACCCATTTATGCTGGTTCTATGCTTGTATAATACCATTAGGAAATAAGATGCATTCTAAACCAAGCAATATTAGTAGTGTAACTCATTTGAAGTGGTTGAAGTGCCATCATTTAAGAAAACATAAGCCGTTTAATGTCTTACTTGGCAGAGTAATATGGAGTCTCCCCTTGGTGTTCCAGTAAGATTGCGGCGCTGGAGATGGCAAAAGTGGGAACATCTTGAGCCTGTCATATATGCATTGACCTGCTGCATTCTGGAAAAGCGCAAGCTCTCATTAGGAAGCCTTCCTTAAGATTTTCCAACAGTATATATAGGCATGAAAATAGACTCACCAACAAGGCTCCATACACACGCCATGCTTCATGCCGCTTCATCTCATTCTTTTGCTTGTCAAGAAGAAGCTCTGGTTCAAGAAGTCGCAGATATGACTCCAGATTTGGCAGTACAAGAAGGCGAACCTGCAGTGAAAAATAATCACCCAACAGTTAAAAACCCTTACTTCGTGTTCAAAAAAAATATAAATAAATAAAGATTCACATTCCCAGAAAACCAAATCCTTGAAGATGAGTAAAACATGGAAGTAGATTTCTAATGAAAAAAAGATTGACAAATTACTATAGCCTAGAAAATCGAGGTAAATGAATTTTTAGAATAAGAGTTCATATGTTATACGGAGTAAAGGTATTGCAACATCTTCATTTTTCTAGAAACAAGTCATTAGCAAAGGAGAAATTCTTGGAAAAGGTATTGCAAATATCTTCCATTCCACCATATTGAACTTCTAGGACTCAGAATAAAGAGACTAAGAAGATAATGCAGTTGCAGGCAGTGCATAAACTTGCAGGCAAACAGGCCTGGAGCCACCTAGCTTTATTTACCAGTACATAATTCTCTATGAAAATAGACAACAAGAATATGCTAACAGAAACTTATGGGAAGAACACAAGAGATATTACTTCAAGTTGAATTTATATTCCAAAACATTTACTGCTTTTATATAGACTGTCTACTGAACTGATTTTCTTAGTTGCAAGAAGCATGAGGTATTACCACATTGGGCCCCAGAGCAGCTAAACCTTGAATTGCACCATAGTGTTGAGTCAATGTCCGCTTTGGGTCCAAAAATGCATTGACCAAAGTTTTCGTAAGACGCGACTGGAGAGTGTTATATACATGCCCAAACCTGCAACAAATTCAGATATTGAAACTCATAGGTAAGATGACAAATTCATACCAAAATATACGCATGGAATTTGAAAAGAAAATACAAAGCTTCCATGGTAAGGAGATATTTTTAAAACAACAATCATGCTAGGCAGATTGACTCTGCTAGTCCAGTTTCACTTAACTAATGCACAATAAAAACCTACTTTTAGTTGCTTAATACACAAGGATCACAAAAGTGCGAAAATAGGTCTGGATGTGACCAAGGTCAAGTCACAAGAGAAAAGTAGGAGGTGATATCTCAAGATGAGATGTCAGAGAAAGAACAAGAAAAGGGAAGCATGCCAGCTGAAAGATAAGCATGAAGGTAAAAGGAATTTTAACCAAAAATAACAAGCCTAACCTTTTGCAGATTGAAGCAACCAGTGTTGCAGTGAAGTCTCTAAGTTCCCAATGATTGTCAGCAAACCTGTTGCCTAACCTTTTTGCAACAAGGCAAGTGACCACAGATGGCATCAATTGGTGCAGCTGATCAAGAGCAAAAACAATAGACGTCTCAGAATAAAACTCCCATATAAGTAACATATTTTATCCTAATCACCACCTTACATCCTTCAGTCCCGTGATGGACAACTGAGTCCAAACAAGAGAACAACAACAAAGCCTTTTCCCACTAAGTGGGGTCGGCTATATGAATTCTAGAATGCCATTGCGCTCAGTTCTGTGTCTATCACGTATTCCGTTAGATCCAAGTACTCTTAAGTCTTTTCTTAGAGTCTCTTCCAAAGTCTAGTCCAAACAAGAGAACCCTTCAACATAAATAGCATGAGTTCCCAGATGATAATTTTTAGAAAGAAACTGAAAAGGGACAGGAAGAAGGCCATAAAAAGTAAAGGTGATATCCTTTGAAGGCCAATCCACCATATTAATGGGGTTGCATCCACCTAAACATATTTAGGGATACTGCCATCAGCCTACCCAATCGTCTAACCAGAAAATTACAGAATTCAACTAAGACATGACTATACAGATGTGCACATAACCCTATAAATACAATAATAGAAAATTAGTCACATACGGCTTTCCTTTGAAAAAAAGGAAACAAGGAAGAACGAAGCACTTACATAAGGTTCTATGTGTATGTGAGGATTCTGGAGAAGACTCTGAACAACTCGCATCAAAGCGAATAGAAGTGCATAATCATTCAAGCCACGAGCAACCTGATATACATTAAGAACAGTTGGTATAAGTAACCAATGGCTACATATCTTACCCTTCTTGTAGCTATCATTGACGGTTTCAAGAATTATACCTCGTCAGCGATAAAGCATGTGAAATAAGGAACTAATGGATGAAGTCCCGAATCAGTGGCCAAACTCACTAATGCCTCTTTAAACAAAACTAAATCAGACCTACTCACAACAAGCTCAGTGATTTTGTCAAAATATAACTGCAAAGACAACAAAGAGAAGGAATATGTAAACAAGCTGCAAAATGAAGTACTTCCAGTATAGGATCAGACAAGTGAAATATGTACCTGAAGCTCCCTAGATAATACATGCTTAACAGGTAATTTAATGTCAACAGGAAGTCCATCACCCTTTTGTTCATAACTTTTACCATCAGAAGTAGGTGCGAGTACTACAGAAGAAGAACACAAATTACACAAATTCCATAAGTGAGATCCCAAACTTGAGCTAACAAAAGTAAAAAAATGGAGTTAATTCTAGTTCCCCATAATTGTAATAAATATATATATATATATATATATCAGTGGATACAAAGATTGAATTCCAGACAACCAAAAAAGAAGAATGTGACACAAACTGCAGACAACCTTACACTCACAAAATCATGAAAAATGTCTTGTACATAGGAGATACCGAGTAGTTTTTAAGAAAGAAGATATTAGGCATTTCATGCTTCACACAACTTTAAACATTAGATAGTGCTACAAAACCCATAGCATGCTTTACTTTACTTTACTACAGCTAATTCCTAGAATACCAAAGTCTTAACCTTTTCATATTCTGAAGTAATCAAAACTCCTAAATTGGAAGTGTGATTTGTGATCAACAATTATTCGCACAATCTACAAACAACAACAACAACAACAAAGCCTTTTCCCACTAAGTGGGGTCGGCTATATGAATCCTAGAACGCCATTGCGCTCGGTTTTGTGTCATGTCCTCCGTTAGATCCAAGTACTCTAAGTCTTTTCTTAGAGTCTCTTCCAAAGTTTTCCTAGGTCTTCCTCTACCCCTTCGGCCCTGAACCTCTGTCCCATAGTCACATCTTCGAACCGGAGCGTCAGTAGGCCTTCTTTGCACATGTCCAAATCACCGGAACCGATTTTCTCTCATCTTTCCTTCAATTTTGGCTACTCCTACTTTACCTCGGATATCCTCATTCCCAATCTTATCCTTTCTCGTGTGCCCACACATCCAACGAAGCATCCTCATCTCCGCCACACCCATTTTGTGTGCGTGTTGATGCTTCACCGCCCAACATTATGTGCCATACAACATCGCTGGCCTTATTGCCGTCCTATAAAATTTTCCCTTAAGCTTCAGTGGCCTACGACGGTCACACAACACGCCGGATGCACTCTTACACTTCATCCATCCAGCTTGTATTCTATAGTTGAGATATCCATCTAATTCAACGTTCTCTTGCACGATAGATCCTAGGTAGCGAAAACGGTCGCTTTTTGTGATCTTCGCTAGATTGCTCCGGTCATTAGTGTGGATAAGTATATAAATGGATAGAGACAGGAAAGCAAACACAAGATGTACGTGGTTCACCCAGATTGGCTACGTCCACGGAATAGAGAAGTTCTCATTAATTGTGAAGGGTTTACACAAGTACATAGGTTCAAGCTCTCCTTTAGTGAGTACAAGTGAATGATTTAGTACAAATGACATTAGGAAATATTGTGGGAGAATGATCTCGTAATCACGAAACTTCTAAGTATCGGAGTGCGGTATCGTCTTGACTTGCCTTATCTGTCTCATAGGTAGATGTGGCATCTTCTTTGGAAGTACTCTTCCTCCATCTAGGGGTGGTATCTTTAACTGGTGGAGATGCACAAGGTAATGTATCAATTTCACTTGAAGCTTACTTGTAGTTTCAGGCTTGGTTAAGCGCGATACAAACCATGTAGTAGGAGTCCCCCAAGTCGCCGAGCTAGAGGATCTGCTGAAAGAGGTGACAGACAAGGTAAGCAATCAGAGCTCCGGCTGATTGTTCACATTCTCCCTATCTTGCAGGCAGCATGAAGGATAAAGAGAAGAACATGAGAAGAGATGATATGGGATACTTTTGCTTTTGAAGAAGTAACTTTCCACAGGCTTATTCTTGAACTGAGCTGGAGGGTTTTCTGGTTTCCTCCAGAGTATAAGGCCGACTGAAGAATTTGAGGGTCAAAACAAGTTCATCAAATCTAGAGTACGTTCGACCCTGCTGATATGTGATACTTTTGCTTTGACAGAGTAATGGATGTATCGGCACGTATGCTGTTTCGCTTGTCTCCACATGCTTCCTTGTATCCTTCTCCCTTGCCCTATTTGTTCCTCAGGCAGATGCGGTATCTTCCCTGGAAGCATAAGATGTTGAAGATGAGTACTCGAGAGCAATGGCAGGTAAGGGGTTCCAGGCAGTCAGTTCCTGGCTGGAAGCTTGATTCCAAGTGCTGACTGATTGCTCTCTTTCTCCTTGTCTTGCAGATAAGAACAAGGTCAAAGGAAAAGACAGGGAAAAAGCATGATATGGGATACTCTTGCTTTTAACCCTGATGATATGAGATATTCTTGCTCTAGTATAGCTTGTTTGCAGAGATATTATCGGGGGGAAAGAAAGCTGAATATTTCGAAAGGCTTCGTTGGGAGTGCCCTCTCAGATATGAGGAAGGGTTGAGCATTTTTGCAGGTCTGCCTGTCCGTTGGAGATGGAGGTCGACATATATAGGAATCTCCTTAACAAGTAGTAATGCTATTCCTTTACCCTACTTGGTCATAGCACGGTAGTGGGAGCTGCCAGCTTCACATGTTTTAACTCTGTCAGAGCACTTTGAAAAAGTGGTCTGTGGTATCTGGAAAGGTGATGTTGCGTGTGAAGATTACAGACAGCTTTATCCAAGGAGATCCGGCTCTTGAAGTTGGGAAAGTGTTGCCTCTTCGGTTTTCGAACAAGCAATCCTATCGGAGATCTGGCTCTCGAGATTCGGAGAACGATGCCTCTTCGATTTTTGAGAAAGCAATCATGCTGGGGGTCTGGCTCTCGAGATTCGGAGAGCGGTGTCTCTTCGATTTTTGAGAAAGTAATCATGTTGGGAGTCTGGCTCTCGAGATTCGGAGGGCGGTGCCTCTTCGATTTTGGAGCAAGCAAACTTGTTGGGAGTGTTTTCTCGAATGTGAGTAAAGGTTGGGCATGTTTGCTAGTCTACCTTGCCACGAAGCACAGAGGTTGACACATAGGGACTTTCCAATTATCCAGCAATGGTACTTTTCCTTTACCCTCTCTTCGATTTTTGAGAAAGTAGTCATGTTGGGAGTCTGGCTCTCGAGATTCGGAGGACGGTGCCTCTTCGATTTTGGAGCAAGCAATCTTGTTGGAAGTGTTTTCTCGAATGTGAGTAAAGGTTGGGCATGTTTGCTAGTCTACCTTGCCACGAAGCACAGAGGTTGACACACAGGGACTTTCCAATTATCCAGCAGTGGTACTGTTCCTTTACCCTTGTGGGTAATAATATGGTAGCTAGACCTTCAAAATTTATGTGTCTAAACTTTGTTAGTGCTGTTTCTTTGCTATTGTTTTACCCTTCTTGGTCAGAGCGATGTAATGGGAGCTGCAAGCTTCACGTGCTCAACTTTGGCAGAGAACTTTGGCAAAATTATCTGTGGTACCCATGAGCTACTGTTGCGTGTGGGAAGTGGGTGATTGAACAGTAAGACTCATGTGCTTTCTACTTCACCAGAAGTCTTCGACAGAATGCCCATAATTTCCGCAAAGCTGAGTGTGCGTGTGACAGGTGCTGACAAGGCTGGAAAAGTAGGTGCCTCTTCGATTTCTGAGATCAGCCCTCGTGGTCTCTGAGCAGCCCAGCTTTTGAGAAAGCAAGCGCCTCTTCGATTTCTGAGATCGGCCTTCGTGGTCTTTGAGCAACCCAGCTTTTGAGAAAGCAAACGCCTCTTCGATTTCTGAGATCGACCCTCGTGGTCTCTGAGCAGCCCAGCTTTTGAGAAAGCAAACGCCTCTTCGATTTCTGAGCAGGCGCCTCTTCGATTTCTGAAGCTCTGTCGAGTGCAGATTTTTATAGGGGCTGGCATTAAGTTCCAAAGCACACTTGAATCTCCACCAGTAGAAGCTTCATTCTTGCACTTCTAAGATCTTGATTTGTCCGACCTCTTCTCTCTTCACACCTTTGAAAATGTCTGGCCCCTCCGACCGTCGTTTTGACCTGAACATTGTTGAAGAGGCAGCTCCGCCTTCTCCAGACAACATATGGCGCCCATCCTTCGTCTCCCCTACTGGTCCTCTTACCGTTGGGGATTCCGTGATGAAGAATGATATGACCGCTGCGGTGGTGGCCAGGAACCTTCTCACTCCCAAAGATAACAGACTACTTTCCAAACGGTCTGATGAGTTAGCTGTTAAGGATTCTCTGGCTCTCAGTGTTCAGTGTGCAGGTTCTGTGTCTAATATGGCCCAACGCCTATTTGCTCGAACCCGCCAAGTTGAATCATTGGCGGCTGAAGTGATGAATCTCAAACAAGAGATTAGAGGGCTCAAGCATGAGAATAAACAGTTGCACCGGCTCGCACATGACTATGCTACAAACATGAAGAGGAAGCTTGACCAGATGAAGGAATCTGATGGTCAGGTTTTACTTGATCATCAGAGATTTGTGGGTTTATTCCAAAGGCATTTATTGCCTTCGTCTTCTGGGGCTGTACCGCGTGATGAAGCTCCAAATGATCAACCTCTGATGCCTCCTCCTTCTAGGGTTCTGTCCAGTACTGAGGCTCCGAATGATCCCCCTCCGATGCCTTCTCTTTCTGGGGCTCTACCGACTGCTGAGACTTCTCCTAAGCAACCTTTGTGAAGGCTCCCTCTTGTTTGTTTATTTTAACTTATGTATATGTACATATTTGTAGCTTATCGGGGATATCAATAAATAAGCTTTCCTTCATTTCAATGTATTGTGTTAATTACACCAAAGCCTTCTTCGCTAAGTTCTTTGAATTTTCTTTTGTTGAAGCTTTGTGAGTAGAGCATGTAGGTTGAGGTAGTGTTCCCTTAATTTCCTGAGTGAGGAAAACTTCTCGGTTGGAGACTTGGAAAATCCAAGTCACTGAGTGGGATCGGCTATATGAATCTTAGAGCGCCATTGTGCTCGGTCCTGTGTCATGTCCTTCGTTAGATCCAAGTACTCTAAGTCTTTTCTTAGAGTCTCTTCCAAAGTTTTCCTAGGTCTTCCTCTACCCCTTCGGCCCTGAACCTCTGTCCCATAGTCGCATCTTCTAATCGGAGCGTCAGTAGGCCTTCTTTGCACATGTCCAAACCATCGTAACCGATTTTCTCTCATCTTTCCTTCAATTTCGGCTACTCCTACTTTACCCCGGATATCCTCATTCCTAATCTTATCCTTTCTCGTGTGCCCACACATCCAACGAAGCATCCTCATCTCCGCTACACCCATTTTGTGTACGTGTTGATGCTTCACCGCCCAACATTCTGTGCCATACAACATCGCCGGCCTTATTGCCGTCCTATAAAATTTTCCCTTGAGCTTCAGTGGCATACGACGGTCACACAACACGCCGGATGCACTCTTCCACTTCATCCATCCAGCTTGTATTCTATGGTTGAGATCTCCATCTAATTCTCCGTTCTTTTGCAAGATAGATCCTAGGTAACGAAAACGGTCGCTCTTTGGTATTTCTTGATCTCCGATCCTCACCCCTAACTCGTTTTGGCCTCCATTTGCACTGAACTTGCACTCCATATATTCTGTCTTTGATCGGCTTAGACGAAGACCTTTAGATTCCAACACTTCTCTCGAAAGGTTAGAAAAAAAAAAACCTTCTAGAGGAGCATTTTCTGTACGTGTTGATGCTTCACCGCCCAACATTCTGTGCCATACAACATCGCCGGCCTTATTGCCGTCCTATAAAATTTTCCCTTGAGCTTCAGTGGCATACGGCGGTCACACAACACGCCGGATGCACTCTTCCACTTCATCCATCCAGCTTGTATTCTATGGTTGAGATCTCCATCTAATTCTCCGTTCTTTTGCAAGATAGATCCTAGGTAACGAAAACGGTCGCTCTTTGGTATTTCTTGATCTCCGATCCTCACCCCTAACTCGTTTTGGCCTCCATTTGCACTGAACTTGCACTCCATATATTCTGTCTTTGATCGGCTTAGGCGAAGACCTTTAGATTCCAACACTTCTCTCGAAAGGTTAGAAAAAAAAAAACCTTCTAGAGGAGCATTTTCTGGAATTGCAGGTTGTACGCCTTCTATAGCAAGCCAGTGACAAACAATTCCAGTATCAAGCGGTGCTTTTGGTAAAGGAGCTTCAATCACCTACAGTCAAACATAAATGTGAAAGATTAAAAGGAAACATACAAAATCAAGTAGAAAGTGAAATCAGATTACTCAGTAACACATACATCTTTAAAATCCACATCCTTTTCGTCAATGTAATACAAATCCCTGTGCCCAATAGCTCTTTTGAACCGCAAAGGACCTCCGGAAACATAACCATAGATTGGCTGGTGCAATCAAAGGAAGCAAAATGAGATTTCAAAGAATGAACAAAATCGTGCTAAAGAAACATATTCAAAACCTCACCTCTACATTTCTTATGTTGAGTGCACCATCAACGTCGTCAGCTGTCAATCTAGTTCTCCTCGAGTGACGCATGCATTTAATCGCCTCCTGTACTTCCATCACAATGAAATCATACTCAACCCTCCAATGTCTCAAATCCCAATTCACCAAAAAAGCATAACTACATTATCTTTTTCACCGACGAATCAAAACAAAACCACCCCAACTTCCAACTATTCAGTCCCAATCTTACCACATAAACAAGTAAACCCAATTCCCAAATCTTACATATTTTACTAGTTCAACCTTCAACGATCGAAAACGACAACGTCAAAACAAACCCACATTAGAATTAAGCCGGAAAAGTTGAAAATTTACCTGCATGATCTCACGGAGGCGGTATTCGACATCGGGGGCGAGAGCAAGAGCAGCATCTGGAGACAAGTTGTTGATTCCTATGCTCTGTGCAATTACTTCAACATTCTCTTTGGGCACAATGCTCATTATTCTCGACTGCTTCCTACTGAACTCAGTCTCACAGCAGTGTTTCTGAAACAAGCAAGCACGGTAAGCAATTTCCCATCATAAACTTCAACTTGTTTAGTAAAAAGTAAAAACGTAAACATTTTGTGAATCTTGGTGTGTAAGATCTTATGGAATGAATAAAAACGGATTTTCTTTCCTACCCTTTAAATTTTCTGGGTAGCCAAGCAGAACCCTAATACGCACGAATGAAAGCGTCAGCTTGAGCAACAGTGGTTGCAGGCTTCGGTCGTTCACTCGGGAAGGAAGAAGAAGATTCAGTCTGAAAAATAATAATAATAATAATAAGTAAAGGAAGGAGGATTTCGGATAAATACCCGGGTCGGGTTAGAAAGTCAAATATTCGAGTCGGGCCTCAAACTGCTGGTCAAAGAGCTAAACACCACCTTAAGGCCGGTTACTTCTCTAGAAAACGTTTATACAGTCGTGCTTATTTTCACTTTTGTTAAAAGTACTTTTATTAAAATTAAAATTACATTTGTATCGTAAAGTTAGTGCGATTTCTTAAGTTCAATTGTAATTAAAGGCGAATTTTAACCATATTAATGCTAATTCATTGTGAGATTATGCTCACTCTCCTTGTAGGATAAATAATAACGTTTGTTCAAAAAAAATATATGATTTTAAATAAAAAATACTTGAAAGTGATTGCTTACGCTTTTCTTAAACCTAATCCAAAAGCGGTCTCAAACATGTCCAAATAATTGGTTGTGTAGTGGAGCCATAACACCTCTAAAGAGAAATGCAGAATGCTTTCAAATTGGCATTTACATGTTTTGTTAGTTGGAAAACTCTCCAATGAAATAAATATATATCTTCATCGAAATTGTAAATATACATCTTTTTCTATGCTTTAGAAGATGGGCGCAATGAGTTACAGAAAGAAAAATGTAAATATACATCTACATTCACGTTTCATGTCTCCGAGATGCAAATAAGATGTAAATGTGATTTTTATTTCTCAAATTTGCATGTCTTCACTATAGATGCTCTAATCAAGGAGAGTAACAGACTTCTCAAATTGATTCACCATCGCAGTTAAAATTACATCAAACGCATCATAAACTACTTATGTCGGTAGAATACCCCAACTATCGAACTATGGTTCAAGTCTTGATGATTCTAGTGACCTTATAGATCACATATCGGTTTTACGAAAAATACTTCCTTATTTTATTGTCTGTATTCTTCATCCGTCCCTCTTTATTTATCTCCTCATGTATTGATTTTGGTATAAAGTTGTAACATGCAAATGGTTTTTTTTTTTATGAAAATGGGAAGACAGACACCTAAATAAAAGAGTAAATTGCAGCAATAGTTCCTCAACTTTAATCAAATTGAAGCAATGATCTCTCAACTAAAAATCCATTACCATTGGTCCCTCAATTCATCAAAATGTGTAATTATGGTCATTTTCGTCAACTCCGTCAAAATTCAGTCAAAATGAGTTATGTTAGAATAATCATTGCTACAATTGAGTTAACGTTGAGGGACCATTTCTCCAATTGAGTTAAAGTTGAGGAACCATTGCTTCAATTGAGTTAAAGTTGAACGACCATTTCTTCAGTTGAATTAAAGTTAAGGGACAATTGATACAATTTTTCTTATTTGATTTTCCATATTTGCCCTTTGATTTAGCCTCACGTGCATGACATGTAACTCATTTTGACAGAAGTTTTAACGGAGTTAAAAAAATGATCATAGTGGCACGTTTTGATGAGTTGAATGACCAAGGGTAATAAATTTTTAATTGAAGAATTATTGCTATAATTTACTCGGAAAAACTTGATGGTAAAGATTTAAAGGTCAAAAACTGTCCCATCCTAGTCCTAATATCATAAGCATCTCTATCTAAATTACTTAAAAATCCCAAACATTAATCTCCCCAAAAAAAAAAGGAAAGGGAAAAAGCCAATGGTCATTTTCCACTTTCAGCACAGCAACACCCCAAGCAATTAAATTGCTACAGATTGGTGTTGCATTTCACCTTTTCTAAACACATCTTATCTATCCAGCAAATTATAGTACGACCACATTCTTGGATGTTGGCCTCTCAACCAGCGCCTAAAGTTGTCGGCATGATTTTCATTTGGATTAAAATAAAGACCACCTAAGTTACAGTGAGCCACCAAAGTCACGTGAATAATACATATTAATCTTAAGGTATATTTTAAAGTTACGTAACGAGCGAAATAGTATAGTGGAGTTGAACTCACTTACATTTAAATTTTCATTTATTAGAAGACATAATAAATCATGTGAGGAGTGAGATAGAGTAATCCAAAATCATGTAACGAGTGAGATAAGGTGATAGACTCTAGGCGTACTCAAGTTTCTCTTCACTAGGGAATAGAAGAAACCACGTGATGAGTGAGAGAAGGTGATGTGTTAAAGGCAGGTGATTCTTACATTAGATGTCACCTGAAATAAAATGATAAAACTCTGGCCATATACTCAAGTTTCTCTTAATTAGAGAACATAAGAAGTCACATAATGAGTGAGATAAATTAATATGTTAAAGACAATGTGATTTTAACATTAGATGTCACCTAAGTATAGTTTAAAGTCACATGTTGTGTGTGATAGATGAACGTAGATAATTACACCCAATTTTTTTCTTCACAAAAAGAGCAGAAGAGTAACCAGAAAGTAATACATAGCCCTAATAGCAAGTAAGCTTTATATGAGGCCAATGTGCTGAACCCATGTGCAAAAAGTGGATGAAAAAGCAAAGCCACCATGCCCCCCTCATCATCTAATCTTCCACTTTTCATCTTCTATTATTTTTCTGATTAAATTACAGATCCATCCAGCTCTAAAGCCTTCTCTACTCTGCAGATCTTCTAATTTAATCCCATTTAACAAGTAATTTTCTCCTAATTAAATGTACTAGTTTCTAAGAGACGTATTAGAACTCTAAAAAAGTCAATCATGCATTCCTTGTCCGTAAAAAAAATGAGGAAGAGAATGTTGGAATGACTTTTTCGGAGTGCTAATAACAATCCCGGTTTATTTCTTCTCTTTATAAACAATTCTTCACTGAATCTTACCATAGTTAGTAGTATAATTGAGTGAGAATCTCAGTGCACTAATCAACTATTTCCTGAAGCATATATTATGTAGGAGAACTCAGCTACTCTGGATGGTCTCGTTGTAATTGGCAACACTCTTTTGAGCATCTTCTTTGAGCTTCCCAGTTGAGATGGGCATCAATGGAGGTTTGGTCAGGAGTGTTTTCTCGAGACACCGATCTTTCGGGACGTACGAGAGCAACGTGAGTTGCCGCCGTACATGCTGCAACCCTCTCCTGCTAACTGTGCTAAGTATTAATGTGATCTGTGTTTTTGTTTGATGGCATCAGGTGAGGAGCAATGTGACAGAGAGGAAAAGATGGAGCTCTGTTAGATGGTACCTATGTGGGGATGAATATAATTCCGTCACGGCGGAGAATGATTCGGCATCAGTCAAGAGCTCCGTGGCTACTGCCACCACGCAGTTTAATTCAGTTTTAGCCGTTGCAGACGAGGATTCTAGTTCGGTTAGGAGCTCCGAGGCAACTGTCACGCAGCCGATGCCAGAAGATGTGGTAGTGGCAAAGGCTGAGTCTTCGGTCTCCAAAACAATGTCTGAAGAGCATGCAGCAACCATCATCCAGTCAGCATTTAGACGCTTTCGGGTAATTCGACACTATCAGATTATTTCAATTTGCTCATCTTGCAGAAAAATAAGTTTTTAATTCAAAAGAAATTACAAGTATTCAAAGATCTTTGGTAGGATTTACGTTACAATTTTCTTTTGAAAGGACGACATCGGCTCTAGTCAATGTGCCTACACCCGCGATCTGCAGGTTTATGTTACAATTTAAGCTAGAGAGAAAACCGAAGTTATCTTAAAATTGTATCGAAAATGCTAAATCGTTCTTCATTTATTTCTTTGTGAAAATTTGCGTTACTGCACTGGAAGTTCTTGCTAATAGTCATTAGAATGCTTGGATATCAGACTAGGTGTCGAAATGGGGGAACTAAATCAAAGGATGGTGAGCAGGAAAGTCCAAGTAGGGGATCTCTGGGCACGTCGGTTGAAGTTCAAACAGGAAATTCTGTGGAAGTTTACTCGATTCAAGGAGAAAATTCGGCTGCTCACCACCGGGCACAACAGAAAGCTCGAGCTCAGGCGCTAAAACTGAAGGTATACCGCAAACAACTCTTCCATTCAATTCTTACAAGTTACAACTGTGTAATGCTAAAACCACATTCGTTAAAATTTACAGGAAGATTGGGATGACAGCACTGTGAGTAGTAACATATCAAAAATGAGAATGCAGAACAGAATGGAAGCAACAACAAGGCGTCAGAGAGCACTCGCTTACGCCTTTTCACAACAGGTACATCTGAAATTCATTCTATCGTGGAACCGATGATTCAACCTCTCTCTATCTCTATCTCACGCGACGCAAATGATAAGAGAAATCACGCGACTGAGAGATAGAGAGAGAGTGATAAATAACCGACTACACTCAAGATTTTGCCCTGAAAGAGGTCCTAAGACTTCTAGTATGGTTTGGAAACTATTTAACTTGGTATTATTTGTTTAAAGCTAAGGATCTGCTCAAAGAAAAGGCACACCACATCTGATGGCACAGAACAGAACATGGGTTGGAGCTGGCTAGAACGGTGGATGGCAACCCGCCCTACTGAAATCTCCTCCGCGGAAAGTCATATAAGCGACCAGGTTGAACCAATTCACAGCAGCAACCAAAGATTTGTCATGGGAAAGAGACTGTTCGACGGGGCAGGTGAAGAAAAAGAGAGCTGCGGATCTAATGAAGTCGGTGTCCTATTTGATAACTTTCCGGTAACACCAATACAGAGAGATGGCTTCACTCCAACTAAAAACAGGTTCAAGACTACAAGAAGCCTATCGAGGCAAAAATCAATGCCAAGCTATGAGTGGGGGAAGGAGTATCCCAAGGTAAGGACATGTCCATTATTTGAGCTATGATCCGAACTGAGTTTGTCAAAAGAGGATCGACATTTGAAGAACAAAATTACCAAGTTCCAGCGTTTGATTCAATGACTGGCTTCGACATTGATACAGGTAAGCAAGAAGGATTGTTCAAAGGAAGCCGATAAAGATGAAGAGCGCAACAGAAAGCGAACAGAGAGAAGCAAGTGCAGAAACTCTTCGTTCTAAGGAACATAATTCGCAACTAGAATCTCTGTTAAGTAAATAAGATTCTTGTTACTATTTACCATGCACTTTGTATGAGGATTCTAATGGACTTGACCTTTAATATAATCTGATGCTTGATACCTGAGAGTTAAAACCATTCAACTCACAGAACCTCGTCTTCTCCGAGGGACCAACGGAAGTAAAAATACTCGACGAATTAGGTAAAACATCGTCAACAACAAGAAGGCCGTAAAAAAGGGAAGAACCAGCGTGACGAAACCAGTTATTCGAAAAAGAAACAGATGTTAAACATAACCAACTTCCCATCTGGAAATACAGAACCATACAAAACCAACTGCCAATCGAAGTTTAGCTTATACTATTGACAAGTAACTGCCAATCATTAACGGTAAAACATAATATGGAAGTAAAGTTTGGATCTGAAAACCTAAATCTTATCGATATCTTCATCCTCAAACTCAATATAGTCATCAACACCGCCTTCTGTTTCTTCATCATCAATACCCCCAGCAATACCCTCGTTGAGACGTGTATTCTCTGGAAGCTCTCCATATGCCTTGAGGAGCCTAGCCTCATCAGGCATGTACTTGAGGATCACATCAGCTTTGTCGTCCTGACTCCTGATAGTCACGAAGACCGACAAGAATGATATCGCCAGCTGCAATCCAAACCTTCTTGTGCATCTTACCACGGATGTGACAAAGTCGCTTGGTCCCATCTATACACATGGCTTCACACCGACCGTTGCCAAGCATTCGGAGCACTTGGGCATACTCCTGTCCATCTTCCTTAAACACAAGCTCACGCTTTTCGTCATCAGCCTCGTTCTTACCTCTCTTCCTGTTCTTTCCTCCCTTACCCTTGTTCTGCAACCAAAGTAGAATCAGATACTCAAACTCGAAAATCAACTGCTTCTATAAGTTTCATAGATTATTTACAAACTTGATGGTTTACAACATACTCAAACTTCACGAAACCAAAGTTTCATCGGACAAAAACGTGCCATAAAGCAAACAATTTTCGGTTCCACCGCCCAGTTTTCAGGAGATAAAAAACAAAACAAATTTTGGAAAGCAACAAAGACTATCTTCCCAATCTTTTTTTTTATTTAAAAAAAAGGAGATTCGCCACGACAGCAGGGGGGCCAGAAGACTTGCGGCCACCATCGTTAGGCCTGGCAAACAGATCAGTGTTTGTCATGTTCGTGTTATTTTCGTGTAACACTTGTTATCTTAACAGGTCATGTTGTGTCACACCTGTTATCTTAAAGGGTCATCAACGGGTAAAGTGATCCGACCCGTTATGACCCGTTAAGAAAAATATATATTTTTTCTTAAATTTGCACATACCACATATTGCTACATAAGTATTACTTCAAAACATTAAAATACATTTGTCGTTTAAGTCCTACATCTACACTCGAAAATAAGAGTCTAAAAAAATATTAGTCTATTACAAAATATTATATATGCAAGGTTGTCCATAATTTTGCCATTGAAATTGGATATCTCGCACAATTTCTTCCTCAGTGCCATAATTTCTTTTTGGTGCCAAAATTTTTACACAAAATAGACAAAATGCACTATAATTTTCATCTCATCATCATAAAACGAAATCCACCGTCACCCAATTCCATAGACAACCCAACTTGCGAAAAATGACCATAACCTTCAAATACAAGTGTAAAAAGGAAAACCATATCCCTCAAATTTGATAGTAATTCGTATATACTGGAATATGCGAACAATTCGATTTCCAAAAAACAGAATAATCATAAATTGATCGAATCTGGAATTGGAAGAATGCTCAATCTATGTCCGGTTGTTGAGAAAAAAAAAACAATCAGAAAATCCTCCAGGTTTCGTAGAAACGGTGATTCTTAGCAGCCAAACACAAACAAAAATTCAAAACAAATTTAAAAATAAATAAATAAATTAGATGGAATGGTTGAAAGATAAGATCGGAGACAGAGTAGTAAGAAGCATACCAGCGCAAAGCCAATGAAGGACCCTCTTCAACCAACACTAATCTTTCTTAACGAAACTGAGACTCCACGGTTACTGTTCGTTTGCAGCTCCAGTGAGTCGCAAGGAAGAAAATCTTGAAATTCCTTTTTGGCGATACGATGTCGTTTCTCTTAGTGTTTGGTAACTTTAATTTATTTATGGAAAAATTGTTCACTTTTACATATAGGATGGAAATAAAATTACTTGACCCGAATCTTAGCTTTGGAATCGAATCGAGAGCCCTAGCTAGCACGCACAAAAGGTCAGGTGGGCCGAAGTTGGGCCGGGCCGAAATAAAATTACTTTGACCCAAAGTTTAGAGGTTTGGGCTTATTGGAAGAGAGAGAGAGGGTGCGTGACAAAGAAAAAGAGGGCTTAGAATATATTACTTGCTCGGAAAGTGATGCAATTATTTCGGGACATATTACTTGCTCAGCAAGTAATGCAATTACATATAGGATGGAACGTCTACATTTCACAGGTACCCTTACCTGGCATTCACAAATCCGGCTGGATTTCTATCATGTCTACCAAAAACCCTAACACAGATGACCAAAACGCCGACGACGTGGAAACAATGGGGCGGCCGCGGCATCACGTACCCGAAGGTGTTATCCACGGAATCCTCCGACTCCTCCCCACTATCCCTGCGGCTCGCATGAGCTTTCTTTCCAAGCAGTGGGAAGGCCTCAGGTCTTTAGGCTGTGTATTAGATTTCGTGGAGGACAACCTTGATGGCGAACTTGATGATCGACCAAGAAACTTCATCAACACTTGCGACAGGTATTTAGACCAGTTCCGTGAGTGCGACAAGATTTCCATACACAAATTCAGGCTTCACATGAGGTACTCTTCCGAAGACGCTAACATGGTCGATGAGTGGTTGAATTTTGCAGTTGAGAGAGGGGTGAAAGAGTTGGATATCAACCTTCCATCCGGAGGTAAACGGGACAAGAAATATTACTTTCACTTGCAGACCATTGCTAATGCTGCAAAAACTCTAACTAGCTGTAATGTGGAGAATGTCGAGTGTGATCCATATTTTTCTTTTAGAAAAACAATACCATCTACTACCTTTCTGTACTTGAAAAGTTTGTCCCTTAAAAGTGTGAAGTTGTCGTGCTCAACATGTTCTTCCAACGTAAATTCAAGTGCCCTTCCATCGAGTATTTGTCATTAACGTCATTAACGTCATGTGGTTATAACTATTTTTGTTTCTCAAGATCCAGTCTTAAATCCTTGGAAATTATGCTCTGCCCTGATTTGTGGAAGATCGGAGTACTTGATGCTGTAAATCTTGAATCTTTTAAATTTGTTTCAAGTTCGGAATTGGTTGAAGGATACAGCTTGAAACATGTCTTGATCAGTGGAGCTAAGCATCTGAGAAACTTTGAATTATATGGATGCAAAGATAATGTGAAGGCGACAATCATTACTCGGAATATGTCTTTATCTATGAGCGGTTTTCTGAAGTCTAGCTCTTTGGATCCAGAGTTATGGGAGGCTAGAATCACACTTCCAGATACTGAACTACCGGCCTTTGACTGCTCATCTAAACACTTTTCTTCTCTGCGAGATTATCTTGAATGTTTTGATTGCTTCAAAGAAATTACACTGGAAGTTGACGATGCTAAGGTATATAATAATATACATATACATATACATATGCGAGTGTGTGTGTGTGTTTATATATGCAGGCTTGATTGGTTTTGATTCCTTTCCAGTTTGTGTCTTTGATATATATATATATATATAGTGTATATTCCATGTTTTGCGTTTAATCCTTACTGACAATTTCCATCTTCAAATTTTTGTTTGTGTGAATGTCGTAGGCTCTTATCTTTCCAGAAAACTTCAGACAGACCCGCTCTCCACCGTTGCTGAATCTCAACATTCTTGAGGTCACGTCCAAGGTATCTCCACAAACAAGGGGGGACATATCTGTTTGGGTTAAAACTGAACTTTAGGCCCAAAGGTGGAGTCGGCCCAACAGAAGGTCCGGATGAAACTTAGGGAGCAGGAAAAAGGGCCACTTGCTTACCTACCCAAGGACCAAGTGGTGTAGACTGATCAGACTGCACAGCCCATAAAGTACTTTATGGTGGCAGTACATGTAATAAAGCTAATGAGTCATCACCCTCAGACCGCATTCGGGCAAAGTTGTCGCTACAGGAGCCAAACCGAGTTGTCTATAAAAGGAGGAAGAGAAGACAGGATTATGGACACTCAAACAAACAAACAAAAGCACAAACTCTGCTCAAAAAGCCAGATTTGCCTTTCAAAACGAAGCTATAGTCAGCCCAAGCCTTCATCCCCCTCGGGATAATCTTTTCTCCTAAACGTTGTAATAGCTCTGCTACCTTGTTCTAACTTGTTGTAGTATCGATTCACCCTTTTTGTATTCTCCTTTCCCCTTTCCACCTCTAAGCTTTCAGACCTTTGACAGAACCACAAAGACAGGGACCTGCAAGACGATCAGCCTTAATTGATAAGGTTTAATCTTGCCCGACCTGCTTTGCTCTGTCTTTGTCTTCTCTTTCTTTAAAGTCTAGCAATATGTTGTATATTTTTAGTTATATGCAAGTTGTTTCTAGCAAAATCACGATGACAAAGCTTTCTCAATACTTGGATCCGATTTAAATATATCTTCAATGCTTAAATCAGATCCGAGTCCTAAGCCCGCAGGCTATGAATCTGATTAGTTTAAAAGTCCTTGGCCTCAAGGCATAAAAAAGAACTTTATGTGGACTTAACCCATCCACGACAATCCTTGATAAACGAGAAGTCCGAAGTTACTTGGGGCGCAAGTAATCGACCTACCTTCTAGTTTTCTTTCTATTATATCATGATTATCATAGAACGCTTAAGCATGGGATGGACTCTAATGGGAAGCCTCAAGGCCTACACCTAAGGCCTCACAAAGGCATCCATTTGGATTCATCCCATTCAGCGATCTCAAAAGTCTAAGTAAAGAATGAACTCTGATGGGAAGCCTCAAGGCCTACACCTAAGGCCCCACAAAGGCACCAATTTGGGTTCGTTCTATTCCTTAGATTCGGGTAATCAGAAATATAATAGTTAGAAAACTCCTACAATCACGAGAATAAATATGATGCGTTCGAGCACTGGTTTAGTTATTGATGGGAAGCCTCAAGGCCTACAGTTAAGGCCCCACAAAGGCACCTATTATAACTAACACGGTTTCTTGGATACATACATATATACAATGAAAGAACGACAACCATTTTACATCTGCCATGCTAAAGATGGCAGTGGCACGCCTGAGCACCTAAATGTTAACCTTGATTGTGAGCCTCAAGGCCTATACCTAAGGCCCCACAAAGGCACCTCTCAAAGTTAACGTTGTCCTTCTCTTTCAGCCTTGCCCGACGAGTCTTGCCCGACGAGACTTGCCCAACAACGCCTAGAAACGAAGCAGAAGCCCGACAGCAGCCCTCAACCGGCGCCAACCTCCAGGGGAGCTGTGTGCTCGTCGGCCAGGAAACATCCCCAATGGAAATTCCTGCCATGAACAATATCTGCCTTGAGGAACTCCTTGGTTTGGATGGCACCTTCTGCAAAGATACTACTACCAGTACACCGCTGGAACAGAACAAGTAGATATCAATATTAGTTCTCTCTGAAAAAAACTCAATAGAGTTATGTGCGCTTTCTTCTCGATAATTCACAAATGCGGGAGCTAGCAGTTGTTGAAGACTAGTCTCAGTTCATAACTTCAATATGCGCAGACAGTTTCACCTGTTATTTGTTGGCAAAACAATGGTTTTTGTATTCCGTTTCTTAATGTTGTGCGACTTGAGGACGAATTTATGTATTGTATTTTTATAAGTATAAGCTTTTCTTTCCTTCTTTCACAGATAGTCTGCCGTTACGTATACACATACTTTATATAGATTTGTTAGTTTCTAACACCATTCCGTGGCCCTCGAAACTTTCCTCGAGATTTTGGCATAACGCTGTGAATTTGTGCAACAATATGCCAAGTTTTCTGCATGTTTCATTTTCCAGTCTCAAATTCTTTGGAGATTGCACTTTTGCACTAGCGGAGTTTATTAGAGTTAAACTATGTGAATCTTGAATCTTTTACGTTAGTTTGAAGTCCGATCAGAGCTAAGCACTTCGGGCATCTTAAAAACCCTCTGCAGTGCCCTAGTTGGGCGGTCCTCGCTAGCACAAGCATGTTGGAATTCATGTGATTTCATCACATTTTAATTCCAGTGAGTTCATCAAAACTCTGACAGCAAGCTAACTTGTAAATGAGCTATAACTCATTAGAACTTGTAAGGGTTTGTATCCAGACAAACATAATACATAATGGAGGGAAAAATGATATGACCCCATATGTTTGAATTAAGCCATAAGGCAGTTGGTTTGCAATTCGAAAACTAATGGTAACTGCCATGGTAATGGGATGAGGCAGTTACCAAAATTAATGGTGTGGATTGGTCCCTCTTCTCGGTATATAACCTTTGTGTTCATTAAGAAAGGATAAGCCCCATTGTGAATCCTGAACGTACAAGCACTTGTGTACAAGAGAAGAGAAGACGCCATCATAACAGAAAGTATGGCTGCAAAATCAGGTTAGTGCTTCTGGCGCTCAAGCAGTGGAATACCTGAGTTCTGCCGCTCAAGCTGTGGAATAATTATGTTCTGCCGCTCAAGCGGAGGATCCTACAAATGTTAATCTTTTATGCAAGCTAATAGGGTTCATGCAGATTTCTGCATTTAATACAGAAACTTATCAGGATGCATACATGCTATATGTATATATATATTTGATGTTCATGTAGTTTAACAACTTGGTTGATTGGATCCTTTTAGTTAAAGTCTACAAAGCAAACAGATGTATAAAGCGTTGGAGAGCCTTGTAGAGTCGAGTGCAACCCGATTTGTGAAATTGTGGCAGCACTCGAAGGGCTCTCGGCCTGTCAGCCATGAGCTTATCCGCGCGTGACCTTGAGATGTGGATCATAGATTCGGGGGACTGAGGCTTATGTTTTCTATAACACATTGATGCAGTAAATTGAACAATGCCATCACTATTACAAAGATCATTCGACTTTACTTTATACATGTACGACAACCACAAATCGGACTCCCTGTAATTCTCCGTCAGCAGAGAACAAATAAGTCAGAAATTACAGCAAGAATCAATATGAATTATGAAGGGGGCCCTTCATAAAATAAATCACATATGAAGAACACAAACCAAATAAATCATAAATCCGAGCCCATTTTGTCTCGGGTCAAAGAAATCCCAACTGGATATGACCGGTGTATTCTTCTTGTTATTTCTGGAACTTTTTCTCCTGGGAAGATGTTGGGATCATTCCTTTTCTTCATTGTCGGCAAAGAATTGTAGGCCCTAAAGTATTTTTCGAAGTTTAAACATGTTACAAGCAAATAAGAAAAGCATTGTGGAAAAAAGAAGCAAAAGAGGGTCAGTATACCTTGGGTGATTAAGGATTACCATCTGGAAAAGCCAACCACACGGTGGCCAAAAAAATCTGACTTACAGCCAATGTTTCATGCACATTCTCTAATTGTTTCGACACAGTTGTAATAGCATTTGCCATATTCTACCTTGTTACATACATCACATCAGAAAATGACCTGCCCTGTACAATATCACAATATACCCGTAGATCAGCTGATACAATTCCTTACAAGTGCAGAACTAAATAGGATGTGTGTGTGATTCCGACGACAAATTTTCAGAGAGGTACCTTCCACCACATGTAACAATATACCATTGCACCAACAGCAGCAGCTGGAACTAAATATGAAGCATAACTCCCTGCGCTGACATGAAATGCGTGAGCATATCTATCGAAATAAAGTCCCGATGATTCCAGTAAAATAACAAAACTTATACAAAGATTTATGCATCTAGCAAAATACAAAACTATAAAAATTCCAGTAAAATAACCTAGCACCTTCACCGTCAACTTCTAGTGCTCAAAAGAATCATAATTAAGACCTTTACTAATCACCCCCAATCATCTGGGTCTCACCATCTGACAGGAAAAGGAGGAGATAAAGGTCGTACCCAGTGCACAAGTCTCCCGCTTTACGCAGGGTCTGGGAGAGGTGAATGTCGGCTAGCCTTACCTCCATTTATGCTCAAAAGAATGATAAACAAATTTTTACACAATATACTTTTTGGTTAAAGTAGATGCCAATACGGATTGAGCCCTCAAATATTAACACTATTCAAACTGAAGCTAATGAAACTTGTAGCATTTGTCACCTATTGACCGTGACAAAACATCAGTATCTGAGATGATGAATGGTATCTCTACCAAACTTTGAATCATTAAGTATTAAACCTAACTGAACTCAAGACGAAATACCTGAGCTCTGATAACTGCACTATCAAACTTCTCCGGCAAGACATCAGCTTCATTTACACCCTTCAGTATATCCTGAAGCTGTGCAATAAGATCAGACAATCGCCTGCTCCTCAAAACTATCGAACTGGTCAAGCCTAAATCGCAAAAGATCCACTAGTTAGTGGAATATAGTAGTAGATGAAAAGGAACATAAAACTACATACAAACGGTGTTTCATAAACCATACAGTACTTTGGCCATAACCAATTACAAGGATGTACTTCAATGCTTATTCCTTTTCTTTGTTGATTTCTGCGTTGTTTCCGTTTCAGACACTAATCACATTCTTTTTTCCACTCTTTCCAGCTTAAAATTGTCATTAAAATAGAAGGGACTTAAAACTTTCGGAGCAGTAGGATAACTCCTTAAGAAAGGAACAAGAATCCACTTGGTAATCTAAATCTACACCCCCATAAAAGCATACGTGGGTTAGGCCAGTTGGTCAGAGAAGCGTGCCCGCACCATTGCACCAAATTCGAATCCCACCCCCGTATATTAGAAAAGTTTCTAACTTTCTAGTAAAAACAATAAATATCTACAACTCCAGAAGAATGAAAAATAGGTTAAACTCTGAATCTGTGTCCAGCAGCCATAGGCAATCTGCACTAAACTATCACTCAGTTCACCAACTGAACTGCTAACTGTACCTAAACTCACTTGCTACCGGTACAATTTCAGTTCCAATTAGGGTTTATATCCTTCAAATTTCTAGAGTTTTGTTTTTGATCAATCAAATTTCTGAAATTTACATCAAACTGGAAAGAAAACAAAGTGAACAACAAAAGGGTAAAATCCCAGTCTTCAACGTCGTCTTCTGCAATTCAACGCCAAAGCGTAATGTGTTATTCGCGGAAGTGTAGGGCGAAATTCCACTTTAGTCCCTCTACTTCATTAGTCAATTTAGGGAAGCAACGTGGTTTCCCAATTTGATACGATTCAACAACATTTATCTTTTTTCTTAAACTTTTTTGATAATTTCTTTTTAATTTTAAATATATACAATTTAAATTAGATCCCACAATACAATACAATAACAAAGCTTTTTTCTACTAACTGGCCTCGGTTATATGAATTCTAAAACGCAATTGCGCTCGGTTTTGTGTCATGTCTTTTGTTAGATCCAAATACTCTAAGTTCTTTTTAGAGTCTCTTCCTAAGTTTTCCTGATCTTCCTCTACCCCTTCAATCCTGAACCTCTGTTTCGTAGTCGCATCTTCTAACCGGAGCGTCAGTAGACATTCGTTGCACATATTCAAATCACCGTAATCGATTTCCTCTCATCTTTCCTTCAATTTAAAATTAAAAGCAAAATATTTTTTTTTGATAAAATTAGTACAATATTTAACAATTAATAAATCACATAATTTAAATTAAACAACAGAAAGTTTACCCTCTTTTATTTTTAAAATTTCAAAACCACGGACCCACAAAAAAAAACCAGATATGGGGGGTGTTTAGGACATTTCCTACCAAGAGTTTTGTTTAAGTTAGTTGAAGTTTGCGCCCTTTTCCACGTTTCTCCTTGCGCCATAGCCAGAACAAGAAGATAAAAATTTATCTCCTCTTCTCCAGAGACTTCAATGGCGTCACCGACTATTCTCTTCTTCCTCATAGCTTTCTTCTTCCTCGCACCGCCGCCCCACCTGCAAGTTCAAGCCGCTGACCAAGCCTTCACGTCTGTCGTCATCTCCCAAAAGGGTCTCGATTTTCTCAAGGACTTGCTCGTAACTCAGGCCGTTTCCTCCATAATTCCACTCCAGCTCCCCAAGATTTCGAAATCCAAGAGAATCCCGTTTCTCGGAAACGTTAATATGGTGCTCTCCAACATCACAATCTACGGAATCGATGTGGGTCCGTCGCATTTCGTGCTGGGAGACGACGGAATCGCCATTATTGCTTCGGGGGTCACCTGCAATCTAAGCATGAATTGGCACTATTCCTACAGTACTTGGATTGCTCCCGTTGTTGTTTCGGATGAAGGTCGTGCCTCGATTCAGGTATGGCTTAATTTTGCTTTATTAATTTTTTTTGGGGTTAATTTTTGGGTTTTTCTGCAAATTGATAGGTGAAATTTGTATAGTTTTTTATATATGCAATTGGGTTTTTGCTAATAAGTATGATTAATTGTAAATTAAGTTTCTTTATTGTTCTTTGTGTATGAATGGAGTTAGTGGTAGAGATTAGAGAAGAACATAATTGTCTGGTATGATGATGCAGTTGGGGAAGAAATTGATGCTATTACCATTGTATAGCTTGTGCATGTCCAGTTTCGAATAAAGGCGATGCTTTTTTTTTATAGTTTTTGAGTATTAAATGGCCTGTTCAGGCCAGAAAAAGTTGAGAGAGTGAACAGTGTGATTGCTGGTTTAGCTTGTTTGTCTCGTTTATTTGTTTCTTAAGATTTATTGGACTTTGAGAAAGAAAGACTGTATGCGTGTGTGTGCCTGCGCTTACACATATTTATTGATCGAATCATGCAGCTGTTTATTTTGAAACGTAGGAACTGAATTGCATATGAATAATGTTTACTGATAAGGAATTGTATACTTTATTGTTTTTAGTTTTCATCTTGGATATCATTTTTGGAAATATGATCGTTGTAAACCTTCAAAAGTTTGTATGAATGGCTTAATTTCATTTTGGTGTATGTTTCCTCCTTATTTGAATAGTAATTGAACATTAAAGATGTAGTTATGGCATGAAAACTTGCTTCCTTTTCCGGACTTTTTAATGCATATGAGTTCCTTTTTGGGAACTGAAAACTACATGAGATTTTCATATCACTGAACCCATTTCTTCCCTTGAAGGTTGAAGGCTTGGAGGTTGGGCTCTCATTAGGCTTGGGGATCGAGGAGGGAACTTTGAAGCTTACCCTTAAGGATTGTGGTTGTTATGTTAAAGAGATATCCATAAAATTGGATGGAGGAGCCTCTTGGCTTTATCAAGGGTATGCAATTATCTGTTTGGTTGTGGAGAACTGTGTACTCTTGTAATTGTTGTTCCCCTGGCTCCAGCAGTCAAAACTATTATTATGCTGGTGTTCCACAAACATCTAGAAAGAAATTGCCAGGATTTTTATGAGCCATGCTTTTCTTTCCATTCCATCCACCAGAAACGATCTTTTCAATGGCTACCACAAAATTTACAGACTCCGAAATCAATACTGTAATTAAGCAGCCGTTTCTTGCGAGTATCTCTTCCTAAAACATATACTTCTCTGGAACTGATCTTTTTCTGTTGTTTTGGTATTTCTTGAATGGAAAACCTTTTGCTTCTATAAAGCTAGAGTACCAAAGTTTGGTGTGTGCTTAATTGCTCTTTACTATGGACAAGTTTTTAGTAAACCACTTTCCTTGGATGTTTGCCTCATCACTGACTGGTTAATTTTTATGCTTAATGGGTTCAACTAATTGTTTCAAGATTTACCGGTATTTTGGTTTCCTTATCATTGTGTGCTGCCTGACTAATGCCCCTTTTAGTTCAAGAGAAAGATCAGACTTTAATTTACTTCCGTTAATAATCCATCTCCTTGTCATCCTTCAGGATGATTGATGCATTTGAAGAGCAAATAGGATCTGCAGTGGAAACTTCTATGACCAAGGAACTCAAAGATGGCGTTTTAAAGCTCGATTCTTTTATGCAAGCTCTTCCAAAGGAGGTGCCGTTGGATGATAATACTGCTTTGAACATGACTTTTGTGAATGATCCAGTATTGAGCAATTCTTCCATAGGGTTTGAGATTAATGGTTTATTTGGAAGAAGAAATGCTTCAGTCTCTGAGTACCACAATAAGCATTCACTTTCTAAGTACCACAATAAGGATTCACAACCATTAGTTTCCTGCTCAGATCCATCTAAAATGCTCGGAATTTCACTGGATGAGGCAGTGTTCAACTCTGTAGCAGGTGCCTATTTTAATGTAAGTATTGGAAATATTTGTGTATTTTCTTAGAGTTCTCTTGTGTTTATATGCCGATAAGCGTAAAAATGTCTTCATCATTCAGTGTCTATCTTTGGCCAGGCAGAATTTATGCAATGGATTGTAGATAAAATACCAGATCAGTCTTTTTTGAACACTGCCGGATGGAGATTTATTATTCCCCAACTATACAAGAAATACCCCAACCATGATATGGACTTGAACATATCATTATATTCTCCTCCAGTCGTGAGGATTTCAGAGCATAATATTGATGCTACCATTTACTCGGACCTGATAATCGATGTATTGGAAGAAGACAGAGTAATACCGGTTGCATGCATCTCATTGGTAATTATATCACATGATAATCTTTCCTTTGAATACGTAATTTTGCATGATAATTGTGTACAACATACAATAGTAAATTTTGGTGTTCTTTTAGGTCATTCGTGGATCCGGTTCAGTAAAAATCTCAGGCAATAACCTGGCTGGCAGCGTGAAATTGAACGACTTTTCAATGTCGTTGAAGTGGAGCAATATTGGAAATCTTCGGTTGTATCTAGTACAGGTATTCAGGTTTCACAAAAGCTTACTCAAACTAAAGTTAGTTCCTGCATTAAGTTATTAACCGTTGTATATGTCTTACATTGCAGCCAGTAATGTGGACAATTATTCAGACTGTTTTCTTGCCATATGTGAACTCGCATCTCGGAAAGGGATTCCCTTTACCAATCGTTCACGGCTTCACCCTTCAAAACGCTGAACTAGTCTGCTCGAGTTCAAGAGTCATGGTCTGCAGCGATGTAATATATGAGGCATCACATTCACACAATCTTAATTGGCTTCTGCACAGCTTTGTCTAAACGCAAACATCATCCTTGACTTGGTCTTTGCTTATGAGGATCAAGGCCTCAGCATTCCCTCTTTGTATGTCACAGTTTAATGTTCGTATGTAAAGTTCAGAGGGAAGGAGAACCCTTCCGCTCGTTGAATGTGAAATTGTAACATATAACTTGTTCAACGTTTGTAAAAACATCGGTGTACATGTTTTGGTTAGAGAAAACTACTTGCTATATGGCTTTACGCATGCTGCTAGAGAACAACGGAAAGTCTAAAACTTCGTTAAAAGAGAACAGTACTGGGAGTGTTTCGTTAAAACTCCCTTCTCTATTTGTGGTATATTTGCATAGGTGCCATCCAAAGCAAGGAGTCCCTCAACTCGGAATCCTCCTCTTCTGTTGTCGGAGTATCTTGGTGGTGAGCCGGTGACCACCAGAAGCTTGAGATTGCGGAAATTTTTAGTAAGGAATCAACCGCAGAACTTGGAATACATGAAGAAATACACAATGAAGCATGCATATATAGATACGGTTCATTTATACCTTGGCATCTCCAACATATAGGGACGGGGCAATCAAACCTTTCGAGATAATCTCTCAGCGCAGAAAATTGTTCCAATGAGCCTGCAGTAGCCAATTTGATCGAAGAGATTGACTTCATAGAACCACTAAAAGTGAAGCACATTTCGTCCCAAGTACTGACTACAGCCTCCACATGATCTTGGCATCCACATAATACAAAGTTTCTCAGGTGCTTAGCTCCTAAGATGTCTTCTAATCTCATTCTGCAGCTTTGATCCGAACCTGAAACGAATTTAAAAGATTCGAGATACATAGCATTGACTACGATCCCCCTCGCACCAGTGCAATGTATAATTTCCAAGTATTTGAGGCTGTTCCGCGTAACACATGACGTTAATGACAAATGCTCGATGGAAATGCACAAAGCAAAGGTGAAGAAATCGGAGTTTTCTAAATCCACAGTTTCTTGGATTTTTGTCGAGTGTATGATGAATGTTTCCCTCGTCGAAATCTAATACAGGGACTGAGGACTACACATCTTCCCATTGCTTGGAAAGAAAGCTCATTCGGACTGCGGATTCAGTGCGAAGAGAGTTGGAGGATTCGATGGATAACAAGGTCTGGTGATTGAGGCCGCCGTAGTGTGTCCACATCCTTGGTGCTTTGATCATCTTTGTCTTCCTGTATTTCGTCCCGTTTTCGGATCTTCGAACTTTTATCTGTTTAGAGTTCTTTGAGATGTTGCCTCGTGCTTTTCTCTTGGCAGACATAATTGAAATCCAACGGGATTTGAAGAGTTGGAGCTCTGATTATAAGCCTACCGCTACAATAAAGGGATAGGAGCCTTGAACTCCAAGCAATTGGTCATGTTCCACCAAACGCACCCCCGTGTCCCCATGATTGTTTCAAGCCCTCTCACCCTAGTAGCTGTGCCAAAACAAAATTTCACCCCAAGCCCTCGAGATTGAAAGATTCTCTTTTGTAACCAAAACATAGTCATATTGCTCGTTTAATAGATATTTGTCATGTATTTAAAAAGTGAGATGCGCTCATTTAATAGACGCTTGTCACGTGGTGAATCAGTGACAAAAGAGTATACCTCGAAAAATGATGTCAGGGTGTTACATTGAATATGTAAGTGAAGCCTTCGATTCCTAACAAGAAAAGAAGCAATTTCCCCCAAAAAATTTAAAAAATTAAAAAAAAAAAAATGCAAACTTCTCCAAACAAATTCTACTTATCCTTCATACTCGCAGCGAAACGCACCGTTTTGGGGTCCTTCCAAAATTGTGAACCCCGCCATTCAACAGCCAAAACGCACCGTCTGGTGTCTTCTCCCTCGTAAAATTAGATAAAGCTCCCCCAAAATATCTCCAGTTTACCCAGACAGAGCAACAAAATCCACTCTCTCCACTCTCAGAAAAACCTCGCTAAAACCCTCTCTCTCTCTCTCTCTCTCTCTCTCCTCGGTTTTGCTATCTTATGAGCTTCACTCTCACCACAAACCCACAAGAAAGATGCAAATTTCTCTGACCATTTCACCCTCCAAAGCCCCTCTAATTTTCCCCTTCCACCAACCCATCTCCCAAATACCAAAGCCCCAGAGAGCTTCACTGCAAACCCATGCCAATTCCGTAAATTCCCTCAAAGGGTCGCCTTTGCTTCCCGCATTCGGTCGGGCAATCGAGGACGAAGAGTACCGGCTGGCCCGGTCCCAGGTTCTCCGGAAAGGTATGGACTTGGAGGGCTTGAACATTGAGGGTCTCTCAATTGGCGGCCATGAGACCTGCATTATCATCCCGGAGTTCAAGTGCGCTTTCGACATCGGGAGGTGCCCCTCCAGAGCCATTCATCAGAACAATTTGTTCATCACTCATGCCCATCTTGATCATATTGTGAGCTCCTCATGCTTTGCTCTTTTGGGTATCCATTAAGTTGTTTGCTTCAGTTCATTTATACAAGTTAATGGTTGTGTTAATTTCTAGTTAAGTGAAAGTTTAGGACTTTGTTGTTATGAGTTGTGTAAGTTATGGGCTGGTTTATAAATGTTTCTCTGAAAAGCACTTTTACTAGAAACGTTTTTATAGAAGCACGTTCAAATTTTTAATGGAAAATTCAGTGTTTTGAAGTTTTGACACTTCGAAACACAGAAGCACTTAAGCGCTATGCGTCATCTGAAAGTGCTATTAGCCGTATTAAAAGCAACCATCTATGTATCCACAATTTCTTATAAGTCAGTGATTGTGTTAGTTTATAACTATTGAAAATTTGTGACTTTATTGGAAGTTCTGTTAAGTTATGGGCTAGTTTGGAAATTATTCTTTAAGAAGAACTTCTACTAAAAACGCCTTTATCATACAAGTGTTTTTCCATAAAGCACTTGGATACCTAGAAGCACTTTTAAGATTTTTCCATCAAATGTTCATAAGCATTTTTGGTTATGTGAAAGCGAATTTAGCCATTTGCAAAGCACTTCCAAACAGACTCATAGTTTAGGTTGGTGTAAAAGCAAATTTGGTGGCTTCCAAAATCAACCATGCATCCGTGTTCCGATGACTACCAGCATCCACATTTGATTACTTTTAATCTTCTAAGACAGAGCCATTTTGCTTCATTTGGAGGTTGACATGTTAGTATGTGCTTGAACTGTATTTAACGTTTCAGGGTGGGCTGCCGATGTATGTGGCCAGCCGTGGTTTGTACAACTTGAAACCTCCAACGGTATTTGTGCCTCCTTGTATTAAAGAGGATGTGGAGAAGCTAATAGACATTCACAGAACGATGGGTCATGTGGAATTGAATCTTGATTTGGTTGCATTGGATGTTGGTATGTAGCAATAGTTTAGTGGGATTGTTTATATCTCTTCATTCCTGAGGTGATAACATTACACATTTGAATTCAGGTGAAACATATGAATTGCGGAATAACCTTGTTGTCCGGCCATTTAGGACTCAACATGCTATACCTAGCCAGGTGCGTGCTTCATCAAATTATAGTTCATCTACATAGTTTACCAAAATGTTTCTGGAACTACAATGTAAATGCTCAGAATGGTAGGACTAGTTTATTTTTTTAATAGATTCATATGCAACAAATGGGCCATGGCTTCTTTCTTCTGACTATACGATCAGGAATCATTATTTCCATAGTATTGGATTCATGTGGTGGGTCTTGGGAGCATATCCACTACGTCCCAGACTTGTATTATTTGGGGTTATAAAGTCTTTACGAGTGAGGCCTTTCGTTCTTGATGTCGTTGCTTGCTAATATAGATAGTCAAATATAGCAAGTGTATGTAACCTAAAACTCAGAGTTCAGAATATCATGTAACTTCTTTTTATTTTTAATTTTCAGGGTTATGTGATTTACTCGGTTAGAAAAAAGCTGAAGAAGCAGTACATTCATCTAAAAGGGAAGCAGATTGAGAAATTGAAGAAGTCTGGTGTTGAGGTTTGTAATAGCTGCATAACAGTTTTGTGTTTATCTTGATTAATTAGTATTGATTTTGATTTTTTCTTTCTAGATTACAGACGTTATATTGTCACCAGAAGTGGCCTTCACTGGGGATACAACGTCAGATTATATGCTGGATCCACGCAATGCTGATGCCTTGAGGGCAAAGATTCTTATAACTGAGGTGTGAAGAAATCTTATCCTTTAGGAGCGCTTTCTGTTGGATATAAAATGTAGAAATATAATCATCTGCTTTTGATATGATTCAAACACTGCATATTTAGTTCCTTGACGGCTATTTCCGGAGTCGCATCATACATGTTTAGGAGAGTTCACTGACCAACATAATTATAGTTGATTCCATGCATAAATTGCTGGGCATTTTATTATTGGCCCTCAGTAGTAGACCGGGAATTTAATCCCATTAATCATCGTTTAGTGGCAGTCTTTAGATGCATTGTGGAAATTTTCTAGGTTGTGGTTGTATGCATTGGTAATTTTAGGTCTGTTGTGAAGAAGGATATATCGAATATGAATCTTTTCGGAAATGGCTCTACATTATGGTAGAGTGATTTCATATGAACTTATTTTCTGGAAGTGAATATACACAAACACAGTTCCATAATTTGATGAAAAATATGTTTTAACTGACGAGATCTTTGACAGGCAACTTTTCTGGATGAAGGGTGCAGCATTGAGCATGCACGACAACATGGTCATACTCATATAGACGAGGCATGTGATCAATTAGCTTTTTTCTATGGGTTTTTTTATTTATGATTTTTGAGATAGTTTGCTCTGTCCCTGCAGGTTTTGTTATGTTTTGACTAATGACTAGACTGCATCTTTTCACCGAAATTGTAATTGTAAAATTTACTCTGTTAACGCAGATCATTGAGAATGCCCAATGGATAAGAAATAAGTCAGTTCTGTTAACCCATTTCTCCTCCCGCTACCATCTAGAGGTAACCGCTTATCTGAACTATGTCTTCTTGTTTTTGTTTATATTGGTAACATTGAGTAAAAGTGTCCTAGCTTCATGTTGTTGCATATGGATATTCTGCATGTATATCGGATGATCATTTCAGAAATAACTCAATGAATTGTTCTCCTTCAATTGCAGGACATTCGTCAAGCTGTATCAAAGTTGCAGTCCAAGCTGTCAGCAAAAGTGATCCCTCTTACAGAAGGTTTCAAATCTATCCACGCTTAGATTCTTAAAACTTTTAGATCATTTTGTCCATTACTATAAGTAATATGTATAGCGATAGAGAAAAAATGTAATCGGATTTTCGGTAGATCAATTCTAGGCTTCTGTTTGAGTTATATCATTGCTAGGTTGTGATAGTGGACAAGTTTCTTATCAATACAAACCTCCATTCGAAGATCCTCGCACGCTCCTTTGAACTAAATTATAGTAACACCATGATACTTTGTGTGTCCTTGTGTGTGAGAACTCGTTCGCGTTGTATGTGCACGCAAGAAGATTAGGCGTTTAAGAATTGAGGAAGAATTATTTTGCAAGAGAAAATTTGAGCTGAATCTAAAGCAGTCTTCATTTCATTCAAAGTAGAGTTCGAAATCTGAAACCCAACTGTAAAACTATATATCAATCCGGTTCAGACGTCAAATTTCTGAGACTTCATGGAAGGAAACCGGCGCACTGGATATCATCGTGCTCTGTAACTTCAACACTGCATCGAGTTGATCCGGAAAATGATATATCGCCATCTTCCCCAAATTCGGAGCATGTTCGAGAATATACCTTGCAAACTCCGTCTAATTGTAGCGGCACGTAGGAGTCCATCGAGAAAGCCTGAAATGTCAGCAAATAAAACACTGCAGAAAACTGAATTCTGATTCAATTTACTAAATTTGTGAAGTTCAACGTCTACTACCCTGACAATTTCGTCGTTCAGAATAAGAACTCTAACCCGGTGTTCGCAATGAAGAATGCAAAACAAGACATCGAAGTCAACCACTCCACAAGTAGAAGAAATCTCAGCCCTCTCTAAGCCCGCGAGTTTTCCAAGTTCTACGTGAGTGCCGAAATTCCCAAGCCACTGCAGATGTTTAAGATTTGGAGTCGAAAACTCGAAGGATTTCTTGCTGGGATAACAGCTACCAACCAAGTTGATACATACGTTTTCAATTTTGTCACCTGAAATGTTAAGACTGCAGCCGTAGTCACTGAAAGGATCAAGAAACACAAAACTAAACGATTCCAAGTACGAGCTTTCTAAGTTAACGTTCTTTAAGCCGTGAACATGATAAAGATGCGAGTCCTTGAGGCATCGGCAGCAATGTGAAATCCATTTCCAGAACACATCTCCTACTATCACAACACTACTCGAGTTAATGTATTCGAGATTAGACGAAAAATCCAATGAAGCAGCCGCATCGCTGATGTAACACTCCATGTTGATCACAACCAGAGACCTCAAAGATGGGCAAAGAAAGAGCGAAGTAGGAAGCTTTGGATACCAAAAACTTGAAGCAATCCAAAGATCAACCACTTCAACATTGCACCTCACTGCAATCTCGATCCATTTACTCAGTTGAAACTTTTCTTCGTCACAAAAACAGCGTTCAATACGGCCAGCATTCTCATGTGTATCGTGATTTCTCCAAGAAAAATGGAAGCTCAAGAATCTGTCGATAGAATCCAGCACTCCTTTACTCGTGCTGCAGCGCAAACGCACATCAGAAAAATCGTTCAGGTTCAAAAACGGAGTTGACAGACAAAACCCTTGGCTTCTTTTGGACACGGAGCCAACCCGAGTGAGGTCTTTGAATGAGATGAAGGATAGAATATGATGAGCGATTTCTTTCGGAAGATTACTGAATCTGTCTGCCATGCTTTCTTCAGTACAACAAGATCACAGAGAAGAAGCAAAGGGCAAGTCACAGCTTCACAACAGAGGAAAATGCTGGTTTGATTGCCGGCCGAGATTCTTGTTAATGTTGCTCCAAAACACTTGAAAGTCCACTTAAATGGCTTGTCCTAATCTCGAATAGGATAATACTTTCGATCATTTCGAGTGCGAAAACTTTTGTCCCCAACTAATCCACCTGTTAGCCAAGCGGGTGTGAGTTTTTATCACAAAAGACATCGTACATTATAAGTGAAATCAGAATTCCGATGTGATATAACATTGGATTATATGCTGATCTCTACACTCTTATGAGTTAACGACAACGTTAGCAATACAAGGATATATATAGGCCAAGAAAACGTATTTGCAAAAGCTATGACAAGGAAATAGAAAGAGCGGGTGGATGACGAAGTTGATATTTCATCAACATAAATTATGGTACTAAAAAAATGAATACATGTTTTATATAAAAGAAGTGGAATAGTAGAACCACGTCACGGTTGTGTGTGCGCATTTGTATACACAAGAAAATTAGACGTTAGCGATTGGAAGAAGGATTGTCAGTGAGAAAAAAAGCGCTCTCATGATTTCTATGTGCCCGTTATAGCTTATTCAGTTACCCAACAAGTATTAAGGACATGAAATTAAACTCTAAGGGGAGAGAATAATACATGAGAGAAAACACACTAGCCGGCGTAGCCAAGCAGCAAGAGAAAACAACGGTAGTCCGTGGCAGGGGCACGGGGCTACGTCTCCTCCGTCTGGCGGCCGTTTACAGTCAAACCCCCGACATTCTGTTTGTCCGAGCAAAACATTTCACTTATTTCCGTTCATCACAGTTCCTCCTCACTGTCAGTTCTGTTAGTGAAGATATGTTGTCAAGATACTCTACCTAATCTCTAATCAAGCTAACCGTGATTACAGTGTACTACCACTACACTAAACCAGTCCAATTTTCGAAATCAAGGGGGAAAATTCAGAAATACAGCAATGACACTCGGGAATTCCATCGGCTTCAGTTGTACAAGATGGGATTTTGAGTGTTGCAGATTTTTTCCATTCGGAGAACCATCTACATCAAACACAATCTGGACAAGAAGATTTCGCCAACCATTTTGTCAAGGAGCAGATGTAAACAACAGGGATGCATTTGTTCCTCCGAAGCCAAAAGAGTTTGACAAAGCTGCTCTTATTGGCATGGTCTTTGAAGTTGTCAGAGGCATGAAAGCATCCTTAAATACTGGATCTGGTTGTGACAGATTAAGCGTTGGTGGTGCAATTCCCTGCAATAAAACAGGAAAGCAACAAATCAAAAGACGTGTAACAACACAAATCCACTAATATGCTCACATCATATGCAATAACTCAAGTCCACAAACTGTCGACTTTACTATATTATCCAGGTGAGAACACAGGTAATATAATTTTGTCTCGTTTATTTTAAATCGCCCTATTGATTCAGCATGCTAGCCCTACCGGGAAAGGTTAGGTGCATGACTTTGTCATGAATCTTCAAAGAAACTATATATTATCAGTCAGCTACGTTTTCTGCAGATATTTGTTTCCATCTCAATCAGCAAAGGAGCAACTTACATGGTGTATGGCCAAAATAGAAAACATTGCTTCAACAGCTCCAGCCGCACCAAGGAGATGACCAACAGCTCCCTGAAATTTAAATGTATACGAATAAAACAACTATACAACACCACCTAGATACAAGCAACAGGTTCCTAATATTGAACCTCATGAGTTGCGTTATTTTTTTTTGGAAGCTAAGGTACTTGAAAATACTATACCTTGGTGGAGGACAATGCTAAAGCACCTGATGTCACATGGTCAGAGAAAATGGTTTTGATAGCATTGGCTTCTATTGCATCACCTGATTAGTAAATTAAAACAAGATGAGCCACATCCATACTAGTTTTAATACATCCTGAAACTCTAAAGCGAATAGCTGAAAACACTAAGTTGTAGCAACTTCTAAAATAAACACTTACCCAAAGGTGTCGACGTAGCATGTGCATTTACATAATCCACTTGTTTAGGATGAAGGCCTGACTGCGAGTCAAGAGCAGGTGCATTACTATAAACCACAGAAACTTAACTACATGATGAAGAATTTGCACAGGACACCTAATAGATCATACCACAAACAATGAACTTTCTAGGGGCCAAGTTTAGAGCAATCGTACGGTACCTATCAACCTTTTAAAGTTTAATAGTCAAGTAATTTTTACTATCATCATTGGATATAGATTTTCTACTTTTGGAATGACATCCTCGGATATAAATTGTGCGACTCAGATGAAAAAAAAAAAAAGATTTTGAGAATTATATACACCCATCAAGGTTTTACCTGTCTAAGGGCATGTGTCATGGCCAGAATGGCACCTCTTCCATCAGTATGTGGTTGAGTAATATGATACGCATCACCTGTACAGGCTCACTATCTTCAGAAACTAGTAAATTACCGAAGCATTACAAAACATATACAATATATTTAGTTTATGACAAACAACCTGACATGCCATAACCACGAATTTCTGCATATATTTTTGCTCCTCGATTCTTTGCATGCTCAAGCTCCTTCATTGGAAAATATAAACCCAATAGTAAATACACCAACTAAAAACTGAAAGAAACAAGAGAAGACTTTAAAGAACTAATTTTTTAGAAATAGACGTCCAAACTACCTCCAAAACCACAACACCAGAACCTTCACCGATTCTGGGATCATAAGTACAGGTTAGACAACAGTAAGCATGAAGAAACAAAACAGAAACACACAAATCATGCAAACAAACCTTTAAGAATATGTACTTACACAAACCCATCCCGACCACAGTCAAAAGGTCGTGATGCTTCTTGTGGGGAGGAATTGTATTTCGTGGTCAAGGCCCTTGACCTGGAAAACAAGAAGAAAACTCCTTTAAACAAGATAAAAGTATAAACAAAGTACAACGTTTTTAAAAGTGAAGCTACTTTTGTAAGCAGAGCCAAATACGTTACAACAAATGCAGGTTAGAAATTCGGTATCAGAAGATTGTGTACATGTGCAGTACATGGCTAAGTCACATAAAGGCTTATAATATTATATAGCAGTGGAACAACATACTTGCAAAATCCTGCTATTGATAAAGCATCAATGCTAGACTCTGTGCCTCCAGCCACCATAACATCTGAATCTCCAAACTGAATCATCCTTGTGGCATCACCCAGAGAATGTGCTCCAGTAGCACAAGCTGTTACTGCAGCATGATTTGGTCCCTAAGCTTAAAAACAACACCAGATGCAGGCTTTACTACAAGAAAATATGTCTGCATGACCTTCAAACTAAGAAGAGACTTGTCGGTTTGAAAATTGAAAAGAGAAGAATATAATTCATGGCTTAGTGAGGGAAATGAGTTGCAGTCATTTGTGTTCTTGGCACTCTTTTCAACTATACCCTGTTGGTTACTTCAACGGTTAGGTGCCAACTTCAAACTTGAAAAAAGACCAACATGACAGCTAATGACCTACATCTCGGTCCACATTGGTCTTTGAATAATACATCAGAACAGAATGTATCTCAGAAAGTTGTTCACGCACCTGAAATCCATATTTCATGCTGATATGACCAGATGCCATGTTGATTAGTATCCGAGGAATGAAGAAAGGACTAAGACGTCGAATACGCTGGTTACACAATCAGAAACAGTACAAATCAAGGTTGTTCTTTCTACCATTCCCAGATCATTGCATAAATATTATGACAACCCAAAATGCAAAACAATCAAACCAACCTTCTCACAAATCATTTGTGCAGCATCCAATATGTCACTGATACTTCCAGTTCCCCCACCAATTGAGACACCCTGTCATTCTCCAAGTTCAAATATACCTCATTCTTTTTTAAATTTAAACAAACTTAAAAATTTGAAATTACCGTTCTTTCCCTCTCTTCGGGCTCAGTAGGCATCCAATTAGCATCTTTAAGTGCTTCTTCAGCAGCACACATTGCATACCCAATAAATCTAGCCATTGAACGATGATCCTGACAAAATATACACATACATTTCAAACATTTCAGTAAAAGCCTGAAACTTTCTATATTTTTTTATACAATGAGTCGGACATTAAATTGGTATCGAACTCACTATCCAACTAATACCTCCACTTGGAGTGCGAAGAAATATCAGTAAATCGTAGCACTAAATGGCGAAACGTTCAAATTTGATACTAAAATTAAGCAAATTACCTTGGAATTGAGCCACAGTTCCTCGTTGAATTCACCTGGTTCGGTTCCACAGGGTACGATTGCAGCAACTTTGGAGGTGAGCTGGTCGAAGGTGTACGATTGGGTGTCTGAATCAAAGCCGTTCATCTTGATATCTTGATGGGTCAGTGCCCTTATGCCGCACTCGCCTTCTATGAGTCTCTTCCACGTCGTCTCCACTCCGCAGCCCAATGGCGTCACCATGCCCAACCCTGCAAACCAGAGCTCAGCAAGCTAAGATTACAGAGAGAGAGAGAGAGAGAGAGAGAGAGAGAGAGAGAGAGTACCAGTGACGACGACTCTGCGAGAACGAAGAGGAGGAGGGGGGTCGAAGAAAAACGAGGACATGCGACGACTGAAGAGATTGCGCCAAGGGGGAGAGGCCATTGTTTTCTTCAAAGCGCCAACAATGGCCATGGCATTTTCTGTTCAACTCTTTTTGACGACTGTTGCATTGAGACATCTTAATGGGCCGCTTGACTTTGGGCCTTGCACCTAACTCAGGAGAGCTACTCATGTGTACAGTTTCAGTGACGATGTTCTAAAGTCTTGTAGACAAATATTTACATGTCACATGTCACGTTTTTGTGTTATTGATACATGACGTCAGAATAGTTTTAATCAATTATATTTTGATGGTTTCGCGTGAATCGCCTCAACATTGTAATTGAATTCTTAACAAAGAAGATCAGAACCACAGAAGAAAGAAGAAAGAAGAAATATAGAGAATGTAGAAGAAGACCTGGAAATAAAACTAGAAAGAATATGAAAAGTTTTGTATTGATAGAGTGGTTATTTCTTACACACATTAGACTACAATCGGCCTTTTATATCCCTCTAGTAGTCTAACTACCTTGCTTACTGTGTAAGCTACACATAACCCTCCTAACTAACTTTTAACAGAAATATTGATGACATGGCAGATTATGTGGCATTCACTTGAGTCAATATCAGTCAACATCCCCCCTCAATCTCAACTAGGGAAACCAAGTTTGAGATTGAAACAATGACGAGTGAACGACGGACTATGCAATCCTTTAGTAAGAATATCAGCGGTCTGTTCATCAGTTGGTAGATATTCAACCAACAAATCACCATGATGCACCCTTTCACGGACAAAATGATAATCCGTATCAAGGTGTTTGATTCTCGAATGATACACTGGATTAGCACTGAGTGCTATTGCAGATTTATTATCACAAAATATAGTTGGTTGAAAAGGTAATGCAACGCCCAAATCTTTCAAAATGAGCCGAATCCAAGCCACATCTGCTGCAGTATGAGCAAGTGCCTTGTACTCCGCCTCGGTAGAACTTCGAGAGACGGAGGATTGCTTCTTTGACTGCCACGAGATCGGATTCCCACCAAGATAAACCACATAACCAGTCACAGATCGTCTTATGTTTAAATCAGCAGCCCAATCAGCATCAGAGAATGTTGTCAAATGTATGTCAGTATCAGCTGCATATGTAATGCCACACTCTGCAGTGCCTTGAAGATATCGAAGAATTCGTTTGACAGAAATGAGATGTAAATCTGTCGGAGCAGTCATACATTGACACACTGAATTCACAACATACGCTATATCAGGACGTGTAAATGTGAGATATTGCAGGGAACCAACCAAACTTCTGTACAATGTAGAGTCCTGCAATGGTATTCCCTCATGCAAGAGCATTTGATTATGAGGTTTGCATGGTGTATTGGCAGGTTTACAAGATTCCATTCCAGCTTTATGAATAAGATATTTAACATACTTTGATTGATTGACAAATATGTCTCCATTCTCCTTGTAGTGAATCTGAAGTCCCAGGAAGTAAGTAAGTCTGCCCATATCCTTTAAGTCAAAAACACCTGCCAAATCATCAATAACTTGCTGAACTTTGCTAGGATTGGATCCTGTCAAAATGATGTCATCTACATATAGTAAAAGAATCACCACATCCTTGTCATCATTCTTCACAAATAAACTTGTATCCGATGAAGATGGTACAAATCCCAAAGCTGGTAAATAGGTCGTGAACTTTGAATTCCATGCCCGAGGGGCTTGCTTCAACCCATACAACGATTTAATCAACTTACAGACATAATGGGGTTTAGTTTGATTAACAAACTCTTGAGGCTGTTTCATATACACCTCTTCTTGCAAGTCACCATGCAGAAATGCATTTTTGATATCTAACTGCCTCAATTCCCATTTATTGATAGCTGCTAAGGACAAAATGAGTCTTACAGTAGTGTGTCGGACTACGGGACTAAAAGTTTCTGAGTAGTCAATGCCTGGTTCTTGGGAAAAACCTTGAGCCACGAGTCTGGCTTTATACCTCGATACACTGCCATCAGGATTCTTCTTAACCTTATATACCCACTTACTGCCAATAATGGTTCTATTTGGTGGAGAAGGAACCAATTGCCAAGTTCCTTGAGCTTTGAGTGCATTAAACTCTTCTTGCATTGCACTTTGCCAATGTGGACATGTAGAAGCTTTGCGGAATGTTGAGGGTTCCTCCAAATCCTGTATTGCAGCAATAAATGAAAACCCCCCAGTAAAGTCACACTCATTATCCATCTGGAGAGTTTGTAATTCTGGAAATGAACCAATATAACCTGTGTAAGATCTTCGGGAAATGGCACCTGACTTCAACCTGGTGACCATATTGTGAGCTGATTCTTCATTAGTTTCAACCACAGGAGAAGAGATTGGTAGGATTACCTCTAACTGAGAAGGACTATGGACAGGCAACAATGATATTGTACTTGGAGGTGATGTTGAGAGAGTAGGAGAGCTATGAGTATGAGCATTGAGATCCTGAGAAACTTGACTTGATGAGCTTGGAACCTGTAAGCTATCCATTGGTTGATCTTCAATAATATCTGGAGATATGGGATCAGGAGCAAAACATGGTATTTGAACCATGATTGGAAACATTGTTGTACTCTGGACCTTATTGAACTTCCCAGAAGACAACTGCAGTCTTGATTTAAATGGAAATGTAGTCTCATCATGCACCACATGTCTTGACAATACTAGTTTAGTACTACTCAAATCATAACAGACTACACCTTTATATCCAGCCACAAAACCAAGAAAAACACATTGCTTTGACCTAGGTTGCAATTTATGTTTAGTATACGGCCTTAAGAATGGATAAACTGTAGATCCAAATATCTTCAATGTATGCAACACAGGGTCTTGTTTAAACAGAAGCTGATATGGAGACTTCATCCCCAAAACCTTACACGGCATTCTGTTGATCAGAAATGCAGCATGAGTACAAGCATAATTCCAGAACTGTAATGGAACTTCAGCCTCGGTTAAAAGTGTGATAGCAGTCTCTACGATGTGCCTATGTTTCCTCTCAGCAAGACCATTCTGCTGAGGTGTGTAAGGACATGATATGGAATGTGCAGTTCCTTTGAGTGCCAAAAAAGACTGAAATCTGTTACTCATATATTCAGAACCACCATCTGTCTGTAAGCACTTAATTATAGAATTGAACTGAGTTGTAACAAATGCAAAAAACTTAACAAAGACTTGGAAAACCTCAAATTTATTGATAATAGGGAAGATCCATACAAATCTTGAGAACTCATCCACAAAACTTACATAGTATCTAAACCCTTCTAGAGACTTAACTGGAGCAGGCCCCCAAATATCAGAATGTACTTTTTCAAACATAGAACTAGCCCTAGTTTCTCTGACAGGAAATGGTTGTCTACACATTTTTCCAGAAAGACATGAAGAACAAACAGAAGGTGATGAATCTACACTAACAGGCTGTCCAACATTTTGAAGCATAACATCAAGCACTTCGGCAGAAGGATGCCCAAGCCTCTTATGCCAAACAGAAGTCTTTACAGCTTTCCCAAGTAATGCAACAACTTTATTTTGACCAGCAACCAATCTTCTTGAAAACACAGTCACAGGGATCTCATATAGCTCTCCCCTACTCTTGCCGTGGTACAACATCATTCCTGTTGCCTTGTCCTGTATAAAAAAGACACTCTCATCACATATAAACCAGCAATGATTATCTTCACATAATTTCTTAACAGATAAGAGATTAACAGTAATGGTTGGAACATGTAAGACATTCTTGAGAAACAGTAAATGTTGTGGAGTTGAAAGGGTTGTAGAACCAATATGAGTAACAGCCAAACCTTCCCCATTACCAATAGTGATTTTCTCATCACCATTATACTGCACAGGTTGATTGAGATTCCCAAGATTAGATGTCATATGGTGTGAAGCACCAGTGTCCAACACCCATGTATCAGCTGCAGAGAAATGTTGAACATTCTGACCATATTCTGCAGCAGTCATGTGAGATGGAGCTTGAGCAGAAAATGCAGTAAGAGAAGGAGGTGGAGGTGCCCCCTGATAGGAATAGTTATTCCTATGTTTACAATCCAGAGCATGATGACCTTTCTTTCCACAAATTTGGCAGATTAAAACCTGATAACCATCACTCCTATTCGAACAAGTTGCAGCAGTATGACCTCTGCGAGAACAAATCTGACATTCAACTATCGGACCTGTTTTGAAGGTAGTATTACCACTCCAAGAAGACCTATTCCCAGTAGGAGAATTATTATAGTTGTTTCCCCATCTCTGTATATTCCCATTGTAATAAGGCCTTGAATTATTGAAAGACCCATAACCACTTCTGTTATAGTTCTGAGAAGTATTAGACCCCTGAGAATTATTAAACCCATTTCTGTTTTGAAACCTGTTGTTCCCTTGATAGCCTTGAGTATCACCAGTTTGTGAACCAGCATTTGAACTCTCTCCTTGTGAATACCCGGAATTCTGATGACCACCTGTAACTCTATCTCCTTGAACATACATTGCAGCCATGCCACTGGCCAGAGTAGTGACTCTTGCTTCCATAGCAGATTCAACACCAATCAACTGCGCCCTGAAATCTTTCAGTGGAATAGAAGTCTCCCTTGCTAAAACTACAGCCTTGACAATATCAAACTCCGATGGTAATCCAGATAAAGCAGTAATAACAACATCATTATCAGTAATCCTCTCCCCTGCAGACACAAGCTGATCACGAATGGCTTTCAACCGAAGCAAATACTTGTCAATAGAATCACTGCCTTTTTGAATTGTATGAAACTCAATTTTGAGTTGATTAATCCTAGCCCTTGACACGGACGCATATCGGTCTTGTAAGTTTACCCAAGCTTCATGAGACGTTTTACACCCTATGACATATTCCATAGCATCATCCGACAAAGTAGCAATTAACAGACTCAATAGTGCCATATCTTTCTGAACCCAAGATTTATAAGCTGCTGTGATTTCTGTAGTCACTCCACTCTCAGTGTTAATCACAAACTTTGGTGGACAAGGAGACTCACCAGTAAAAAATTCAAAGAAATCATACCCTCGTAAAACAGACTGAAACTGATAATTCCACTTAACAAAATTGTCATCTTGCAACTTCACAGTTAACATACCAAGCAAACTTTCAATGCGTACTGATTTATCAGACATCTTTATCACGTATTACTAACACGCAAACAATCTCAATCACAAATTTGTTTAACTCCAAACTACAACAATGATCACCACTTCAAGATATTTGCACTACTTCTTGGCATCAGCCTTCTATATGTATATACTTCAAAAGCTAAAATTTCAGCAATGTCACAAATGAACAACTTCAACCATATCACACCACAAATATAAATCTGCTATTGTCTGGCATCAGCCTTAATCGAATCCAACAAAGAACCCATATATGAAAAACCACAAGAAACAACCCAAATCGCCATATATCTTCACTGAAGCAAAAACGCAAACACTTGATGTGCAAAGAATAAAGAAAGAAACCAACAACCTGATTGAAAGACCCTCGACCCAAAATTCATCAAGCCAACACCAATCCTCCAAGAACTCCAACAACGCCTTCAACGATCAATCTCCAAGACTTACTCAGCGGAAGAAAATCCCAAAAAAAAAAATCAACCTTGGCTCGATACCATCTTAACAAAGAAGATCAGAACCACAGAAGAAAGAAGAAAGAAGAAATATAGAGAATGTAGAAGAAGACCTGGAAATAAAACTAGAAAGAATATGAAAAGTTTTGTATTGATAGAGTGGTTATTTCTTACACACATTAGACTACAATCGGCCTTTTATATCCCTCTAGTAGTCTAACTACCTTGCTTACTGTGTAAGCTACACATAACCCTCCTAACTAACTTTTAACAGAAATATTGATGACATGGCAGATTATGTGGCATTCACTTGAGTCAATATCAGTCAACATGAATTACACCCTTATTATAAATTGTGTCAGTTTTATGTGTTTAATAGCATTACTCTCTTCATTAAATTAGACTAATATAGATATTGATACTAAACTTATTGAATTGAACAATAATCCGATATACAAAACAAAATAATCTTTTTATGTTAAATTGAACCAAATACTGATACCAATAGTCATAACTCGTATTGTTGTAGTCGGATTATTGTTTAGTTTAACAATAACCCTAAACTCAACACTACAACAATACAACTTGAGTTTTAACACAAAACGATTCAAGCAGAAACAATCGTAAAAGTGTTTTTTTTCTTTGTATTTATGATAAGAGCTCGACTCTCATATTTTCATTTTGTTGAATAAAACTAACTTGCATCATAAATTACAATGCAAGAGAAAAACCGGTAATTACAAGAGAAGTGATGCAGCTAAAGGATTGGAGGCTTGAAGATCTGGGCTTTGGTTGTGGGGAGAAAAAGTCCACCATCGCTGGAGCTTTAGAAGCAACAAAAGAAAGAAAGCAAATTTGACTTGGTGAGAGAACTCACTATTTCTCATTGGAATATTTGAAAAGCTTTGGTTGCGTAAATGTCAAACCGTGAACAATAATTAACTTGACTTTGTTACGGGGAAGTACCTTTGCATGCTTGGAATGTCACAGTGAAAGAATTACTTACCATGCGTAAAGATAAGCATTGAATACAGTTTTGTCACTATGTAAGAAATCAAACACAAATAAATACGTGATTGAGTTGAATTACCACTACCGGAACATCTAATTCCAAGTAAGTTTTTCCTATTATCCATGTGAGTTGTTCATGTCAAAAAAGCAAAGGACAATGAAAACACTGGGAGTTGTCATGAGTCGTGAACGGAACAATCCACATGTCATCGTGTGATTGGAGGAACGTGTAAATGGCTCCCAAACGATATGTGGTCCAAAGGAGCACTATGATTGGGTACTAATGTGGGTGGGGCTTTGGGAGAAATAAACCCTCCTGTGGATTGAATGATCAAGAGAAAAGGAAATCTGGGCTTTTCTGCACGGCCTTCAACAAGAACCAGGAAGAAGCAGAGCATCTAACAAAACCACACCTAAACCAAAATCTCTCTCTCATCTTTCTCTTTCCATTATAAATACGGAATGATATATAATATATGCAATAAGGATAAACACGCACTGCCGTGATCTCTATCTATCTCCTCTTTGCTTTCTTTCTCTTCTACTGTTCTGTCTCCCACCGCAGTAGGACAGCTTTGTCAGTGAGAGACGCCCAAAAGCCAAAAGCCAAAACGCGAATCCTAGTGCTCAATAACCTTCATCAATCTGATAAAATCGACGCTTCCTTGTAACGCCTCCTACTTCTCTTTCTACCCATCTCTCTCTCTCTCTCTCTCTCTCTATAAATCTCGCTCTTTTTTTCCCACTTTAGGCTTTATCAAAGACAATTTTTGGCGAACCCAATTCGATTTCTCCGGTTTTTGATCTGGGTTTTGCTTGTTTTGTGATTTAGAAGTCGTTTTCTCATCTGGGTCGGTGCGAAATCTCGCTGCTACTAGGCTATGAGGAAGAGGGAGAGGGAGAACCCATGTGGGGTTTGTGGGCACTATCACAAATACGAAGAGGGCGAGGTCTGTGGGGTCTGCGGCCATCGAATGCCGGCGGTAGCTGAGAGAACTTCGATCCAAGTTAGTGCTTTTCCGTCTGAGATCTTGCCGGAGTTTCTCTATTTGGGCAGCTACGATAACGCTTCTCGTTCTGAACTTCTCAAGACTCAGGGAATCTCTCGTGTTCTAAATGTAATATTTTGTACCCTTGATTTTTATGCCTTGGTTATAGAATTGTAGATACAAAATGCGTTTCTGGTCCGGTTTTTCTCTTTGGAATGAATCAATTTAGTTCAATGGTTCGATGTTTGTAGCCGAAATCGTTTTTAGTACGTTGGTTGTGCTAATTAGACTTTCATTTGGAGACTGTATTTAGGATGGAAGCTCTGATCTTATATATGATAGGGGATTGATCGAGGGGACTTGCAGTATTCGGAAGTGCATTGTTTATATAAATAATAGGGAAGTCAATGAGATAGCTACAAGATCATCCATTGTTAAATGGAATGGTTGAGATCAAAAGTTATCTTGTCTATTAGATTGAAATGGTTGGCTGTTGAGATAGATAGCAGAACATGAAGAAGCGAATAGTAGCATTCAAGGATATGCTGCTTAGTGGTCATCTGGATGGTTAACTCCTCTGCAGTAGAAAACTGATAATTCCAGATGAGGAGTAAGAAAGGCGGATTAAGGCTGTGTCTAGGGTTATGAATAGATATGGACTTGGATAATGACTTAGTTGTTCACTACTTGACATGAACTGATTTATGATCATTGGGTTGATTTTAATGATTTTTACCTAGTGTTGTGTTGGTTGAAATAGCAATTCAGTCTCCAACATTTGAAGGCTTGACATTCTTGTGTGATGATTTTCTCCTTCTATGTGCAGACGGTTCCTGCTTGTCAAAATCTCTATAAGAATTCGTTCACTTATCACTATCTCCAAGATGACAAAATTTTGCAATTTGAGGATGCAAATCAATTTTTAGGTGTGTACTCTCTTTGTGACCATAATGACACATATGTTGTTCAATCTATTCTAGATTTCAGCTCGTTGTATGGTTTTGATTCTTGGATATTTGACTCATAATATGTTTCACTAATACAGATTTGCCCCTTCAAACTCAGTCTTTATATAAAGCTGTTGGGACCTACTGTTTACATCAGTTACTGACATGCTCACATTTAACATATTGTTCACTGTCGCTTTCATTTTATCCGAGTACATTGGCTACTTCAATTGGTTCCTAGTTTTTCTATAGATTTTTCTCCTGACATAGTATTTAGGTCAAAGAATATACGGAGCCACTGAAACTAGGTTATGGAAACATTAAAATATTTGTGTTGATTGGTTATTCAATGCGGGATCTTCATAACTAAACGGATCGGTTTTTGATGAATAGGATTATTGATAGTTTTTTTATTTTTGGTAATTAGATTATTGATGGTTGAATTTGATATGTTTTGATCATTATGATAGCACGCCACTGAATGGTTTCTTGATTTGCATTTGCCTAATTGCCCCATTTTGCATTCTGGTACCGTCCACTGGTTCAGCGGATTTGCAACTTTATAGGTTTATGTGTCAGCATTCCCAATAGAGAATTAGAATCAAGATATGGACAAAGGGCCATAAATCAATCTTGACTTATGGAGGATTGGAATAACAAGACAGGCTTTTTTCGTACTACCTTTCTGATAATTTGTTGGAAGAAATCTTTCTAGGAATCTTAAATTGATCAATTTTAGATGAGACACATGAACCACACTCTACTAGGTTAAGTTAATACAAAAATTAACTAGTCCACGCTTTGCAGTTGCTGATCTATTGTGAATTTTGGTGGCAAAACATCATTCAAGTGTATTTATAGCATTTAATTACCGTAACTGACCTGAATTTTTTTAATGCTTACTACCGAATGGCTTCACTATTGAATTTCAGAATTGCGATGCTAGCTTGGATATTCTTAGTATAATTAGCAATTCAAAATTTGCATTGTTTGCTTAATTTTCCTACTGAACGAAGTGAAACTGTGCTTAATCTTGCAGAGCAATGTGAAAGGGACAAAGCTCGCGTTTTAGTGCACTGCATGTCTGGGAAAAATAGGTGAACTACTGAAAATCATGTTTTTTCTTTTTAGTTACAAGTGTACATAACAGTGCACTGACATGCACACACATGAACTATAGTGTTTCATAAATAGTGCATCACATAGCCAGTGCAATTAATACGGTGCAGTGCTATCCACACACCCACCCTCTGTTAATTTCTGTCCTTTGATCTTCTTGAATTCATTCGATCTGATGGCTGAAAATTGAGATGGGTGTGTGGAAGGTAAAAAAGGGTGTGTAAATGGCACCACCCTTATATTTTGCTAAACCACCAGTCTATGTTCATTCTTACAGGTCTCCGGCTATTGTAATAGCATATTTGATGAAATCGAGGGGATGGAGACTTGCACCGAGTTACCAGTGGGTGAAAGAACGGAGACCTGCTGTTGAATTAAGTGAAGGTATGCAATGAAGATTTGTTGCAGCATTTCTTAGGAGGAGCAGAAAACAAATGGAATTCCATGATTGTCAAACCTTCTGAATATTACCTAGCAATATTCATGCATAAAGGTAGTGCCCACTTGTTCTGAACAATTATACATCTCTGACTTTCTTTTGTGTTTATGGATGCAGCAAATTACCATCAACTGCAGGAGTACGAGGAAAAGATCTTTGGATCAACCGACAGTAGCAACCCAACCTTGCCAGCCTTTCCACCGGCTGCACCTTCGTTTAGCTTTGGCTTCCCAAGAGCCAATGATCCAGTTCCCCTACCTGCATTTAACAATGATGGTGCTACCTCCATTTTTGCCCGGCCTCCCATAGACATTCCTCCTCAAGACTTTACATTCGGAGCCAGCCAGCCTCAAAATGTCATCTCAGGAAGCGCTTTCAGGGCAAACCTGCAGAATTCAAACCCCAGTGATATTCCAATGGATAGTTCTTGAGTTTCCTGTTTTCTTAAACCCCGTTTGCGGATCAAAGTGTTGGAGCAAAGTATCCTGACTCGGATGAGTTTTATTAATATCTGGATGTAAAGTGGGAGTGACTGCTCATACTTTTTTAGCTTATAAGATTTCACAGGGTGATAAAAGATGGTGTCCTTTTTCTCTCTCTGGTTTCACTTCTGTAAGTTATATTTGTCCATGAACGCGTGATCCAATACAAAAGTTTTCTTTCAGTATATGCACCTTTTTTTTGGGTAGGTTATTTTAAACCCAAATGCAGTTCGAACTTGAGACCTCTTCGAATAAGATAAGTATTACTTCACCAAAAACTAGTTGGTGAGCAACGTTCGAATCTAAAATACAACAGCCGTACTATAATTGAAACGAGGGCGTTGGACCGGCAGTGAGCGGCGGCGGAGTCTAAAACAGCCATTTTTATTTACAATGTTGACCTGACATGATCTTAAGCCAGGTAATCATGTATTCAACAATGTTCAGTTCTACACGGATATGTTACAATGTAAGGCAAAAAGTACAGCCAAGCATGCATTGCAGGGAACACAATACAGTAGAGATCACACACATAGACAGAGCAGACTCTTTGCTTGGAAATGTGTCTTTAGGAAACAAATGTCTCAAGGGTGGACTTGGCAAGCCATAATAAGCCCGGATCATCTCGCTTCAGCACAAGGTAAGTCTCTTGCTTTCCAACTTCATCCACGACGCTTTCGTTGAAGCCAATCAGGAGAAGGAATTCCATGGCAGCTGATATGGCAAAATTGAAAAAGGGTAAAACAAAAACGGTTATCACAAAAGCTCCATCTTTAGATGTACAAGCATGACCGTCCTGTGATTATTATCCAACCCTTCCGGGTTCCATTTAAGGTTTTTCCCAAGCCAGGTCAATAAATACAGAATCTAAATGTACGGGAAGTTGCATACCTTTGTAGAGTGCCACATTCCTCTGGATTGTGGGGTTTGCCTGCAATGTATGTCCATCAGCTATTAGGAGAAATATTTAAGAGGAAACTCCACCTGTTCAAGCTAAATTTAATGAAAGACTATTAATGGTAACAATGTCCGTACCTTGCGAAGTTTCCTGTATTTCATCTCACCTGGGTGTTCAAGCACATTCCTACAAAAAAACGTGTATGGATAAGCCACAATCAACAACTCAATGCATAAAGGTCTACAGATGACCCAGCAATGCATTTCTATCTACTTCAGGTGCTACCTGAGTTCTACATTACTTCAGAGCAACAAGTTCAATATAGCCGTGACCCTATAACATGGTGATTCTAAAAAGATAAAACCAGCTGGTATGCACTGCCTGGAAGTTTTTACGTTTATGGGGAAAGGCTACAAGTTAATCAAATTAGATTACTGAACCTTATTATCTTAAAGAGAGTTTGGAGGACTGTGGTAGCCTGTGTGGGATTAACCTCAGCTTGCAGCATCTTAATGTTCTCCTGCAAGCGTTTACAAAAAATTGTAACAGGGTCTTGAATTCTCTGAAATTCTTGATCATCTGGATCGGGTTCATCAATCTGCATTCTGGATGTATCCTGTGGATGCACCAAATTAGCATCAGGATCAGGATCTGCCTGAGTGACACCATTTGAATGAGAATCATCAGGATCAGGTTCATAATAAGCCTTCCTTGGATTGTCTTCATGTTTGATGGTTTCAGTAACCAAAGAATTGTCGTGTTTAGGTCTTATAATATTTCCATATGAACCATATCCTAAATTATCTGCTTTTGCATCCAAGTCATCAGGATCAGGTTCGTCCACATTATTCCTTGCTTGACCCCTGCTTTCCATAATATCCATATTATCAGGATCTGGTTCTTCACGAGACTCAGTCCCCGCTAACTCAGGTTGACAGATCATAGACTCACTGAAATCTTTTCCAAATAAGGTCCCGCTTCCCGAAAATTGTGAGGATGATTCATTAGTTCCCTGAGAATCATCAGGACTGGGCTCAAACTTGTTCTGATTGTCAGACTGGGCATCAGGATCAGGCTCCATAGCAGGGTTCTTCTGAAGTTTGGATTCTTTTAGCATATCTGACCCGGAATCATCAGGATGTGATTCTTCATGTGCTTCAGAGACACTATCATGAGAAACAGTTGCCATACGGTGATAAGCAGCAACCACTGAAGCTGAACGAGCGCTTGGCAGCCGATTGGATATATTTCCTCCAAGCTTCTGAGAAGAATTACTTCTGTCTCCAACAATGAAGTCTTCTTCATACTGTTCCGGGTACCGCACTCCACTCAGTGTGTGACTTGTTGATCTCGTCCAATCTAAACTCTCAGCTTCTTGGTTCAACTAAACAGAGATAATATTAAATTAAAAAAATGGAGGCAACTACACTGGAACATTACCTTGGAAATTTAAAAGAACATGCATCCACTGTATTTGTTACCTGTTTATCCAAAGCATAAAAGTTCGCATCATGTTCAGAATATACCATGTGAGCCTGAAATAAATAGAAGAGTATAAGGTCCCAAAAACCACAACACCATGTAATGTCATAAACCACAAAAAGCTTCTGCAGACATAATGTACCAACACAAAATGCGCGCGCACACTGAAAATGTAGAGTACATAACTATAAATAGCTTACAAGTTCATGCAGAAGAGTTTTCTTGATACTTTCATATTTCCTGAAACCCTTGAGGTCATCTGTTCGAAGACGCAGAGATATCTCCTCTCCATGGTTCTGCAACAGTAAGCAAGCAACGCCAAGAAATGTAAAGCAAAGAAAATATACTTGTTCTACCATTTTCATAATTTATTATGATGCGTAGAGTGATTACCTTATTGAAGCCGAGGATGCATTTGGGACTTATGCCAACATAACCAACAGGGGCCATTTCAGTCATGATTCCCACATGCCAACGATGCTTTAAAAAGAACAATGCAAAGATAAATTATCAGCGGTGGCATCTGAGTATAAGGGAATTCAATTTATCAATACAGAGCAAATGCACTGCATACTGGACAGTCTGTTTATACGAGTGTGGGAATATGCATTCCACGGTACCTTGTTCATGACAGAAATAATTCCAGGATCTGCAGCAAGCATGTGCATTCTTTTCAACGCCTCTAAAGCCGGAGGGTTCAACTACAGACAATTAACTACTAAGTTGAAGTTCTACGCCTCTTTCAAAAATTGATAAAGCAATAAATTTGGTCATATATAATGTTAGAATACCTCAATTCCTGGAAGTTGAAGTGTCCGGAATTCACAAAAGATATAAGGTCCTTGCGGAAGTTTCAGACTCTGAGGCCTGCCTGTCATCCGCTGCCTCAGTCTCTTTTCCTCTTCATCAAATCCAGCTATCCTTAAGTTTGCCTTTGCATTTTGTAAAACTTCATCAACCTCGTTTTCAGACACTCCCATCATTCTGATGGACTTCCCCTAAAAAAGAACAAATCAATCAGTTAGCATGCAAGAACTCCAAAAGTTCAGTTATAGAAATTTAATCAAACAAAATCACATCCATCTTATCCCCTTTAATACATTCATTGCACATATTCATTAATGAAACTTGAACAGAAATTAGAAGGGTGCTAAAGTTTCCTTGTCGTCTAAGTCGCTGACATAAAACTTCTGATAGGACGGTTATCATGTCTTATAGACAAGTAGAACAACCAAACTCCAAAAGCAGTAGCAATATCTAGGTAACTATTTAATTATTCAGAAGACATGAACCGAATACACAAACACCAACTAAATACGATACCTCAACGATGGAAGCTTCCTGTAAACTCAAGTTCTGATGCCCATCAGAGAAGGGAGACAACATTTTTGAGCTTTTATCCGAGAACTGCGGAACAATTAGCCTCATCGTATCTGCTTTAACATCCGTTAACTTTTGCAGTTCATGCCCGAGATCCTTTACAGTAGCACCCGAACTGATCTCCACATTAAACCTTTTACCTCTCCATATGACCCAAATATTGTGCTCCACTTGTGGATCTTCCATGTTATCCTACAAAGCCAAAAATTTCAACTTTTAATACGTAACAATGTATCCAGAACTACCAATAAACCAAAATTACCAGCCTTTTCAAAGAAATAATCATTTTTTCAGTTCCACCATCAAACTATTGAAATAAAAAACAAAACCCACATCAAGTTTTCAACTTTATCCACTGAAAAAAAAACCCCAACAAAACCCACATACAATTAATATCAAATTTCAACGAAAACCAGCTCAAAGCTAAGAAATTTTAGAAACGGGCACACAGTTTTCACAGAAATGAACGAATTTAATTGAATTGCACATAGATTTTGGAACTAATCATGGAGATTATGGAAGCATAATCCGTAATTGAAGAAACCCAGATCGAGAATTGGGATGACTTACTCAGATTATGATCGAGCTCTCTGGTATTTTGAGAAGCGGATTTTCTGAGAATCAGGTAAAAATGTTTCTGCCGTAAAAAGGTAGAATAATTTGGACGTTCTAAGTACTTATATAGGCAATGGGAGCGTAGGATAAGAGGCGGCGCATTCTAGTATCTGTGATTGGGAATTATGCTAAAATTAACGGCGGTGGGTGGTTGACCGCCTGTTACGTATGTGCTGGCGTATAGCCATAGGGATTATTGAGAAGAGAAAGTTCATCAGATGCTAGTACACTGCAACCCTGTTGACTGAACACATTTCCTAGATTTTCTTTCTATATTTTTCTTTCGTTTTGATCAATTTTTCTAGCATTTTGTTGGGACGTAGGCGTATAGCCCTTAATACTAAACCATCCATATCAACTCTTATATAACGGTTTAGTGATTAAGTTGTCTTTTTCGGAGGATGCTAACAACCTTCTCATTTGAACCTTCTCATTTTACTTTTTTAACGTGTCTCTCTTTCTCATCCTGTAATATTGTACGGTGATCTGAACTATTTATTTTCTAGGCGAGCCTCTAAAGATTATCTATGAAAAAACATAACTAAATTCGTAATTGTTTAGCCATCTTTAAACCGTCAATTGAACGGTTAAACGATTTTTAACTTAGTTAATTTTTTGCAGCGTTAACCTTTAAAAGGTAAACCGAGATGATCTCAGTGAGAAGGTTGTCATCTTCTTCTTCATGATCATCATAAAATTCGACATACAAAAAAAAGAATGTTGGGTTGACCACCTGACAGCCTTCCCCTCCTTATTTGAGTTTGAGACCGACAATGTAAGATAAACTTACATAGGCGGAATAGCAAGTTTCATTCATCCCTAGTTAAGTCAAAATCTACGTGTTTCCAGGAATAGGTTTATGTAATAGGCAGATCATGCTGCAAGACAGCTTACATTGTTTTCCACAGGCATATAACCGTTTTCCACAGGCATATAACCGTTTTTAGTACCTGCATAACTGCAAGTCCAAAGCTATACAAGCGGAGATTCGGCTTTGAGTGTGGGGATAAATACTCCCTACCGCGTAATTAGGCTTCTCTCAGTGGCTAGTAAGCCCGCTGAGTAAATGTGCCGAATGAAGATGTCGCTATTTATAAACAGAATTTATGCTTCAATATATTTTTCATTGGCCTTAATTGAACCATGAGGTTCAAACATAATCCAACGTTAATGCATGAGAACGAATATGTTTTACTGCAATTGTTACAAGATTGAATCGGAATGCTTAACTCGAAATCAGCACGCAAAGTTTAATATGCAGCAAGTGGAATTGAGGTTTTATTCATTCTTCTTCTGCAGCAACTTCTTGGTTTTTGATGGACAAGTCATGCCTGGAAAATATGAAAATTGGTGATAGTCAATTCATTGTAATTACTTACGACTCAAAATAAGACAGATATGAGAGCAGTTAATTGTGCTATAACGATTAATTTGGAATGCTAATAACAATTTTCCAATATGAGGGTACATGGCAACATACTGAATTTTACGCGAAAGTTGATACATAGCGGTTACAGACATAGCGAAATTGACACTCACAAGATTCCAGTTCTTCTGCAATATACCAAAATGGACAACCATGAGAAGGTGAAAATCTATCTCAAACTTATACAGTAAATTATTTGCTATAATTAATGAATAACTTGAGGTTTAGAATCACTTACTGGTATAATTACGGTGCTGTATCTTGCCCATATTAGTCCACTGCATGCAAGGACTGGAGATCATCCAATGTGGACGCCAAAAGTTTCTATCAGTAATCAATTAATGAAATAATCACCAACCAGTAAGTAAAATTTTCGACAAAATTGGCAAGACGGGAGGTTCTTGACTTCCTCGGAGATATATCTATCTCTTTCTTCTTATATTGCTCAACACTCTCATTACGTGACAGTGGCTAAGTCATGTGATAAGATATATAAAAAAAAACAGAGAATATATCTCCAACGGTATGTTAGAATCCGGGAAGACGGAGGCCATCAAACAAATTAGGGAGTCATGGCCAACCTGACTGCTGAGGATAGGATAGTTTCTCTGGTGGTGTTGCTGAGTCAAGAATATTTGCAATGGTTAGACCCCATTTAAATGTTGGGGCCCAGAAATGGACTGCAAAATTAGAACAAATAGCAAACCTTTTAATATAAAGAGTTTTAACAAAAAGCTTCGGTACTGTTCATTTTAATAGACTGAAAAATCATATTTTTACACTAAAAAGTCAATCATTGTACTATTCATTTTACCTTTTATTTTATCCTTATCGTTAAAACTCAAAATTTTCAAATCATTTTCATTAGTTTTTCTTTTAATATATATGAGAAAATGGTATATCAGGTACCAAGTTATAGTGTTAATTGAGTGTTTAATTTTTTATGAAACGAAATAACTTCATCATCAGATAAACTTCAACTTTACATCGAAGTTAGGTACTAGATAAGACAACACATACAAAATTAGAGCGGGCAAACGCTACACAAACAACTAAACAGCCTACGGCACCATCAAATCATTGAGTTTCATCTTCAAAATTATAAGTAACAGGCTTAATGATGTCATAATATTCTGAAGGCAGATATTTGCTCAATTTTCTGTAAAATTTTAGTTTTCATCTAAGAAATCAATAATCTCGATAATATGTTGTTTAATCTCAATAACTTTGATGCTAATCAAGAACAACCTATCGGATTAAGATTAACTCTACCAACAATATTCTATTGAGAAGTTGAGAACAATATAAGTAAATAACCAACAGAAAATTAACATGTATAAACTTATGGAGTAAGTAAACAAACTCGTTTTGGGGCCAGCTGGGTGGTTCCAAAATGCTTGCAGCTTGGAATTTGCCATGAAATGATACTCGGATTCCTTCTGGAGATCTGATTGAGCATACAGCAAAACTAAGGAAGAAGAAGATAAGAACTTATATATAAAATCATTATTATAGTGGTCCTTCCAATAATTTGGGGTTGAATTCAAAGAAAGTGACTGTATAAATATATAAGCAAAGGCGTCTTTTGCAAGAAAAAGAAATAATCTAAGCAAAGGTATTCGACAACAAAGATATTTTAAAGGATAATGCTAGAAAAATCATTTGTTTAAAGCATATTTTGTAAATCATATGACGTGGTTATTGATTATTGAATTATTTTTTAAGTGTTGATTAACGTTTTCTTATAGGTGACATCTCATACAGTTATATACGTGATCTGAAAAGTTTGTTTACCGTATTGTTTTATTTTAAAGTAATTAAGAGAATAAAATAAAACGCAACCTCAATACTATTGGACACAGCTTTTAAACATTTGTATATCCATTTGTGAACAATGCATAAAGACCCTTTCAACCACATTTGTTGACCGTCATCCATTAGAGAATCACTTTCTTTTGCCAACACAAATTGAAATATTGCAGATTGAAATTTTGAAAACTAGAAGCAAATGAGGCTGCATTATTCGTTGGAGATATGATATGTAACACAAAAATGGGTTATTTAACTGCAAGAACATATGATCACTTTGATCATCTGTAACATCAAGAAACATGCCAACTTGTCTAGATATGCACCAAAAATCTTCATCTTCCAAGAAGAGTCTGACTCCGACCATTGCGGCATCGTTGTTCAGGTTCACATCCCCTCCGATATGAATTTACCATCTGTCTGTAGCAGTTTTCCGGATGCTTGAAGCTGCATCCAGGTATGCCATCTCTTAAAGTAACTCCATAGCCAATAATCCTCATGGCATCTACTTCTACTTCAACAAAAATTGCAGACATGAGGAGAGTGCCAAGGAACAAAACAGTAATTGCCTCGGACACGTTCATTTTTGCATTTGCATAGGGTGAGTTTTCTGGAATTTTTATAGGGAGAGAACTGCGCGTGTGCAAAAATATGGTGGAAGGAATTGATTGATCTTAATTTTATTCTAATTACCTGTGATTAAGCTGATTAATTGATTAGGCTTGTAATTGCTTTGATTGCTGCACTAAGAGAGAACTTTTTTGTGGGGATTGATAATTGAAATCAATCACTAATATGTGAATTAACTTACATACTGAGAGAGTTAAAAAGGTTATCGTTAGTTATTTGTACCATATTTACTGACAATATTAGTGACCGTGTCTCTGTTTGAGATGAGATCTACGTATACAAATGAGTCTCATCTCTATTACACAAGTGACGGGTGAGATTAAATGGGAAATGTAATTCAAATAGCGTGACTTGATCTAACGAGAAATAACTTGCACCTTAGACCAAGTATACATATGTGATCACAAGAATTGGAGCTACTTCACCTTGAGTTGAAGAATGACGTAACCAACAAGCGACCAAAAAAGAAATTTTTTATGACAGTGGACTCATCTCATATTTGTTTAATTAAAACCAGCTCTTGAACAAGAAAAGAAAACGCACTGCTAAAACAAGAAATATACGAAAGAAATGAAACAAATGCGAAAAAGATAACCCTGCAGAGCACTGCTGTAACCCTAGCTAGCTAGCTAGATTATATCAGTGTCCCATTACAATGACATGACTCGATTCATTGTCTTCAGTTTCATCTGCGTCTGGTAATTCGTCTGCATCTGGCTCAACTTCGCCGGTTCTGGCCGATAAAGTCACTGCAACCTTGTTCACAATCTTGTATGTGTCATCCACATCATCATCCCCGACTGCATCAGTCTCATCCTCCCGGCATTGGTCCCCATTATTCGGGTCACTGTGGCAGTCGCCATGGTTCTCATGAGCCTCAGCCACCTTGAGCAAGAACACACTGGCCAAGAGTGTCCCCAGGCAAAGCAAGAGCAGTCTTCTTGATACAGCCATTATAGTGACGAAACGGGATCTTTCGAGCTTTTTCGCAAGAGATTGCTCGTGGAAAATTCGGATTTTAGGGTTTGTGTGGAGTTTGATAGCGTGAAGTGTGATTGAAAGGAGTTGTGGGGATTTTAAAGTGAGTGTTGTTTACTATAATAAGAAGTGGGTTTTGTTTGTGGCCTTGAGGAGTTTGTAAGGAGTTGAGCTAGTCTTATGGCTTCGATGTGGAAGAATGCCCTATATGTCAGCCTTGTTATTCGAATCTGCGTTACCATTGTCTTAGATTTTGTGTTTCGTAGGTGTGATTTGGTCCAAATTCGTTATCTTACCAAATCAAACCGGACTCCAAATTAATCGGGTTGATGATAATCGATTCGACTTAAAATTGCGTACATGTCAGAGGACTTCAAGTTTTTGTATGAACTAGAAATATACCTGTTTATTTACTTGTACAAGTTCAAGCAAGCAAAGAAATTAGAGCTTATGTTCACGACATTTTTTCGAACATAGGTCAATCTCATCCATGACGGATCTGTTTAGATAAAACGATTGTCAAAAGAAAAACCGATCAACATAGGGTTGCTTATTAAATTTTGGAATTTTGATGTTACATTGTCAGTATTCATACACCTCCAATCGAGTGAAGAACGGAAACAAAACTCACCGCCTTCAATCTGAATCAAGTTAAAGGATTCATCGGTGAGATACAAACATTTGGATAACATTTTGTGCATAAATAATGACATCCCACAGATAACAATTATGGCTTTGCATGGTGCAGTATTGCAGTTGCTGCTATCACACTTGGTGTGTTATGGGGAAACCTCCCTCCTTGATGCTGCTCTACCAACTCATCTGAATTTCTGGCCGGAGTGCAAAGAAGTCTGATAACCTTGCCAGCGGCAACAATCTGCTTTTCTCGGAGGCCATCGTCATGTATCAAACCCCTGCGGTGGATCAAATATACTTGATTTATGTGCGAACTAGGGAAATATCAGGCTTTGTACTTATAATATTCGGTATGCCAGTAAGCACGCTAAAAATTGAAGAGATCATGCTTAAATGAAACTTACAAAATCAATGATGCTAGGTTTGTCGGAGTGCACGCTTGAAAGAGAGCTTCGGGTATAATAGGTGAATCCATGAGAATATTTGGGAGAGAGACGTAAGGTATCTTGGCCTTATAACGAATAATCCACTCAGTTAGGAAATGAGCTCGATAAGCGACTACACATGGTAGCCGTGCAAGCTGCATCTCCAAGGCAACTGTTCCAGAAGCACATAATGCAACACTACTTGCCTGCAAGTTAATATAAGTAACAAGTTTGAGCAAGAACAGACATATTCAAATATGCTCAGATATGAACATCCGAAAACTTGGTTTCAGATATGCTCAGATTCATGCTCTGTTAGATGGCGATGTTAAGTGCATCACCGCTATCAAACGAGGAGACAAATTTCACTGTGTAGGAGGTAAAAGGATACACAAGCAAACACAATTTATAGCATCCACAGTACTCTTTTAGGTTTTTTTCACTCACACTGAATGCATCATATTTTTGGTGCAGGGATCCTCCTGGAATCAATATAGAGGGCACAGGCCACTTGTTAGCGATTCCGGCAACATAGTTCTTCACATGCTGATTTGGAGCAACGTGGATGACTGTTACTAACTCAGGAAAGGACACTTTTAATAATCCCATAGCGTTTGCGAAGATAGAAAGCATTCTGGTGACCTCTTGTAATCTGCTTCCAGGAAGCAAGGAAATGACTTTTGCTCCTTTGCAAAATAAAAATCACAGAATATTAAATGAACGCTCCAATTTTGATAGAGAAAGAAATGTGTGCACACACAGAAAGGAGCGCCTTGGCAATGATATGGAGCTTGGAATAAATTTATTTAAAAAAGGAGAAGAAAGGGGAAGAAATAATCAATTGATGGAGCAAGAAGATTTCAGAAATGGTTTCATTGTGGAACCTCGATTCTTAGGCCACTATAACAGAATTATTCTTAGGTACTGCCAAGGATAATCAAATAAATATTACGAATGAAGATTAAATTTCACCTGCTGGTATTGCATATCTCCTTCGGAAATCTTCACAGTTTCCTTCTATCTTCCATTCATGGGGTGAAGTGTCCTTCTAGAAACAAAATTGTGTATTAGTACTTGAAACTTAAAAACAAAAGTCGATTTTAAAAGCATCAAATGGTTCTGAACTATGTTTGTATTATTTTCAACTGTTTAAAAGAACGAACATGAAGCTAAAGATTCAAGAAATCTTAAAGTATGATCTGTAATGACAATTATCAAGTACTTCTATTCCATAAAGGAGAACAAAAAAATCATACCGATTTCAGCTCCAAAACATCCTCCAAAATGGGGTGGCCCACAAAGGTCGCAGCCAGTCCATTTGATCTGCAAACTTCTTCTTCATTTGGAAGTATACACAAGACATGATCCACAAATCCAGCCAGGCCTCGGAGTCTTGCTTCACCCCCTTTCCAAGCCCAGAATGACGGTGCTACATAGTGGAAGTGTACTGGAGCATCGACTCGCTGCTGATTGTATCTAGCTGCAAAAAGCATGTCCCCATTTTCCAACACCATACGTATCACTAAAGTCTGATTATAACACCAAGAAGGTGGTGCATATTACCCCGTAGCTGTTTTAAGAGGCGGAAAGAGAAACCCTTTGAATCCACTGTCACAACAACATGAGGTTGAAACAGAAGAGCAGCCTCTAGTGTCTCCAGCAGCTTCACCTGACACAATACAATAACCAGATGCCAGAATGTAAAAACGTTTTTTCCCTTGTACTAAAAGATGAAACACTATTTGTCGTCGAATTTGTTCAGTAAAGTCTTATATAGCTCAAACTCACTCTGATCCTATTCAGATGAGGCAATAACTCCAATAATCCCATCACCGCAATATCCTCCATCGGAAACAGCGACTTTAATCCTTGCTTGGACATCATCAACCTAAACACATTATAGACACAAAACAAACACCTCCTGTTTAACCAATATCATTCAAACAACAAACTTCAAAAACCACAGTTTTGTCCAAAGCGTCTAAAATGTTATCCATGTGAAGATTGTATTCTCTTAAGAAAAGCAAGATAACCCAATTACTTAAATGCACAGACAGAGGCTGCTAACATAAACCTATGTAAAAGGACATCCGCAAAGAATTACAGTTTCCAATAAAACCGCAGGGAACGTAAAAGATTACCCTCCAACACCGGCAAAACGGACAGGAACAGGACAGAGATTCTTCAGAGACGCCATGAGACGAGAGCCAATGGTGTCTCCGGAAACCTCTCCAGAGACTATGAAAACCCTCAGCTCCCCATCTCTAACAGCCATGTCTATCACACTTGTGCTTGAAACTGATGCATATCTTCTGATTAGCCTTGAAAACCCCACAAAATTCTCACCATCCACATTCCTTAATTTTCTGAACCACATTCCTGAATATCTCCTGAGCATCCTGGTTCATGTCTACAAGAAAATAAGTATTTCAAAAATCTTGGGCAATGAAAAAATTAGAGATATCTCATAAATTAACATACACAATAAACCCCAAGATCAAAAGTGAGTGTGAAAATGAAACTTACCGAATTCAAAACCCCATGTAAGTGAAAGCAGCCATTAGAACTGAAGAAAATAATTGCTTTTCTACGACATTCAATGGAAAAAAGAAAAGGAAAATGCCCAGTAAATTGTTGGTTATGGAATATAAACACACAGCAATTTGAAATATTGAAACAATAAATGAGAAAAACAGTTGGAAAGGAAGAACTTACAGTTGAGCAGCCGAGGCAAAGCAGTAGGAAGAAAGCAAAAAGGGTTTCTTCAGAAAACTGCTGCAATTTTTGGGTGTACAGATCCTGGCTAAATTTGTGCAAGGCCCATATATTGATTTCTTTCTTCTCAAAGGCCCGTATATACCACACCAGAGTGACCCAATAGGCTAAGAACAGCAAAAAGAAATTGAAGAATCTCAGCAAAAGTACAAAAATAAAATAATTCATGCTTTCCACCACATCTTTGCATTGCATATCATGCCCTTGTCTCACAAAGGTGAGGTCATGGGAGGTCCAACGCGGTTTTACCCATTACATTAGAGGGAGTAGGATTCTTTTTCCTCTTATTACCATTCTCTTCCATCATTTCCTCTCACACTCTTCTTTTTGTCTTATTCTTTATATAAAAAATTCAAAACAAGATGTAGACATGACGTAATTGTAATCGTTTAAATAGGAGGGGATGAAAATAGAGAGAGATTAGGGGGTGTATTCAAATGAGAATTGAGGAGATTTTAAAGGATTTATGAATCCATGGATTTTTATGGAGTTTAATTGATTTGTAGAGATTCTATGTAAAATTTTGATTCAATTCCCTTGACATCTCATGGGGGAGAGGGGAGATTTGTAAATGCTTAAAACATACTACAAAATCTCTCAAATTTCATCTAATTCCTCAACTTTTTGAAATTCTTTAAAATCAAATTCTAATTGAATACACCTGGAATGCTATAAACTTCTTTAAAATCCTAATTGAATACATATAGATTTATAAGGATTTTAATCAACTATCTTAAAATTCTGATTGAATACACATTGAATTTCAGATAATCACTTAAAATCCTGATTGAATATTCCTAGATTTATTAAAAGAAATAAAATCTCTCAAAATCTCAATCGAATACAGGAGAGAATCCTACTTCTACAGTGAGGCTCAGTTTGTGTGTTGTCGGACAACCACCAGGTTTGCCGGTTTGCTTTACAATTTTCCCATGGGTAGGAGCAAAACTTACATATACATTTCACATGTGAACGGTTCAGATTTAGCGCATTGATTCATGAAAAAAAAATGTACAAGAGAATTTCAATGCATTTCATATATTTTGCAACAGGGATACTTGCATTGCAATGCCATGTATAAAATGATCTTTGTCTGGTGTGTTGGTTGACTTGGTAGACTTGCAACTTCCAACTAGTCAAAAAATTCATACTGGTGTAATCTACCGTAATTCTGGTTAAGCTCCATTCAAAGCAAGTTTGGCATCAGCTTGCAGAAAATCCGACTCTTTGAAGAGATGGATATCAGTAGCAACAATAACTTCATTTCTCGGTCTGTTATTCTACTTCTGTTATGTTTTACCTTCAATGGAACTTCCATGGCATCTGACACCGTCTATGCAGGCCGCTCTCTTTCGGGGAGCCAGACAATCACCTCTGCAGGTGGCATATTTGAGCTGGGTTTCTTCACACCAGGTAACTCTCGAAACTATTACGTAGGCATTTGGTACAAAACTCTCCGCCCTCGAACTGTAGTTTGGGTAGCAAACCGAAACCAGCCTGCTTCTGGTTCATCTCCTTTGACATTGCAACTCTTCCGAAATGGAAGCTTAGCGTTGCTGGAGCAAACGAAATATACAATTTGGTCAACTCATTCTATGTCAGCGGTTTCTAATTCCACCATGGCAGTGCTGCTTGACAACGGGAACCTTGTCATCAGAGATGAATTCGATTCATCCGCTGTTTTATGGCAGAGTTTCGATCACCCAACTGACACTTGGCTTCCAGGTGCCAAGCTTGGATATAATAAGCTTACCAAGGGAAAACTATTTCTTACTCCCTGGAGAAACACACAAAATCCAGCCCCTGGAATATTTTCTTTTGAGATAGTACAAGCTAGAACAAGTTATTCCTTATTTCGAAATGGTTCTGCGGCTTCTGCCTTTGGTGATTGGCCTAATGCAGGGGACATTTCTCTTCTTACTTTTTCTATTGATGGTATTGATAAGAATGGAAACTACATTCCTCTAGTAAATTTAACTTCTGTTGCAAATGAGAATGGAAGCCACCTATCCTCATTCATTTGTGAGATACAAACTTTTGATCAATGGTCGACTCAAGTTGTATGCCGGGGGTGAGACAAGAGACTCTTGGGGTGGTCAGCTTGGACAATGTACTGACGATGCTTCATGTGGTGCTTTTAGTATCTGCGACTCTCAGAATTTGCCTCGTTGTCGATGCTTGGAAGGATTTGAACCCAAAATCCCAGAAGATTGGGATTTTGGAGGTTATTCTTATGGTTGTGTGAGGAAAACTCCTTTTCAGTGCAGTGATGTAGGAAATTACAAATTTTTGGGAGTGCCTGACGTTTATTATTCGCAATATTCTGAGTCTTTAAAGGTCAAAAGCATTGAGGAATGCATATTGGCATGCTCAAGAGATTGCTCTATCACCGCCTTTGCTTACGATAATGACTGTAAGATTTGGAAAGGGGATATATTCAATCTGGTTCAAGTACCATCTTCCCTGACTAAACTAATGGATGACAGAAAAATGCATATACGAGTTGCAGATTCTACCAACAAGGTAAAGAGAAAGACTACTTGGATTGCTATTGGAGTACTTGGGGGGTTCCTTTCAATCTCAACCATTCTCATGGTGTTTCTCAAAAGGAAGCGGTCAAAAGGAGCATCGCCAATAGTTCAGGATTCCTTGGTGCTGTTCAAGTATAAAGATTTGAGAATAGCAACAGAGAACTTCTTAGAAAAACTTGGGGAAGGAGGTTTTGGTTCTGTTTTCAAGGGGATATTGCGCAATTCAACTGATATAGCAGTGAAAGAACTTAAATATCTGGAGCAGGGAGAGAAACAATTTCGTGCTGAAGTGGGAACCATTGGTGCTATCTACCACATTAATGTTGTTCGCCCTTGGGGTTTTCGCACAGAAACTTCAAAACGACTTTTGGTCTATGAGTACATGCCAAATGGTTCTCTGCAATCTCTTTTTCATCAAGAGAATGCACTAATGTTAGATTGGAATGCCAGATATCATATTGCAGTAGGGACTGCCAGAGGATTGGCTTACCTACATGAGGAGTGCCGAGACTGCATAATACACTGTGATATTAAGCCCGACAACATTTTGTTGGATGCAGAATACAGTCCAAAACTGGCTGATTTTGGTCTTGCAAAACTTGTCGGAAGACACCATAGCCGCGTTCTAACAACCATGAGGGGAACTGTAGGTTATCTTGCACCAGAATGGTTTTCAGGTGAAGCCATCACACCAAAAGCTGACGTCTTTAGCTATGGCATGTTGCTGATTGAGGTTATAACAGGAAGGAGAAATAGAGAAGGGTTAGATGAGGGGTTAGAAAACTACCGTCCTCTCATGGTTGCCAATGTAGTTAATAAGGGAGAAGATGTTGGTGCGTTGTTGGATTACAGGTTGGAAGGCCATGCTGACAAAGATGAACTTGCTAAAGCATGCAAAGTCGCATGTTGGTGCATTCAAGAAGATGAGAAGGATAGGCCAACAATGAGGCAGGTTGTTCAAATTCTTGAGGGAGTTTCAGATGTCAACATACCCCCAATCCCACAGTTCCTCCAGCGCCTTGTACAAAGTCCATTAGAAGACATTAATCACTTCAGGACTACTAGCAGTTCAGGCTCGTGGTCATGCTCTGATGATCAAAGTGCATTTCAAGCCAAAATCAACAACGGTGAAACGAATATTCACGAGGATGCACCTGAAGGGGAACATAGTCCATCTCTTTGTACGCGTTAAGATCGCATTTCCTTCTATAATTAGAAGCTCACAGACTCATAGAGTCGCTTGTTGAAGTGAGCACGATAAGCACTTTGTATGTACTATTGAAGAAAAACCTCTTCTTCTAAATAAGATCAGTTGTTTTTTAAGTTTTTTTTTTTACAGCATTCGATATATGTAGGACTAGACTAGACTAGCTAAATGACTAGATTTCATGTGCAATCAAAGAAGAATACGGATATTGTCTTCTAACTTGAAGGATTAAGACGGACAATTTGTACGAGATAAAAATACACATTTAACATTACAAACTAATAAACTTGATAAAGCTCAAGAATTAAAATGTGAGTAAATGAAGCAGCCATTAGAACGGAAGAAAAATAATTGCTTTATCTTCAAGAAATAAGCAGAACACAGAGAATCTAATAGCACCATTCAAAGAAAAAATGCCCGGTAAAGTGTTCCTTAATACATAGCAATTCGAAACATTAAAAGCAGTGGAGGAAAAAGCAGTAGGGTTTCTTCTGAACACACTGCTTCAATTTTTGGGTAATTTTTCACTTGATTTCGTGAAAATTTCAATTGGGGTTTAGGGTCTCTGTTTTAACCTAGAAATAACCTTTAATTTGTATGATTCAGGATTTAAACTTTGGGGGTCTCTGTTTTAAAGGTTTAAGCTTTTTAGATAAAGCAGAGCGGTGTGCACAAAAAAAAATTCAGTTTTTTATTAAGGCATTTCGTTGAACACTTAGTGAACTTGTTGTCATTAGCCGAACCATGTTGTGCACATGCCAACAAGTATTGACATGTCGGAACAATCTGATGAGTGTTATTGAGAGAATTGGTGGGCACAAAAATGACGCGTACCAAACATTCAAGGATCATCGAAAGACCTTCACATGTATATTTCTTAGACTCCAGGTGATGTCGAGACCAGTTTGGTTCCAATATGCATCCGCCACTTATCTGTATGCATCCAATGGGTAACTTGTGCTCCCCTAAACACTTTGATTTTATTTCATTGAGATGTTCATTCCCTAGTTTTCTAATTCTGTTTTTGGTCCGAAAAATGTTAAGGACATCACATTTAAAAAGACTTATACCATTTGTTTAATAAAAATGGGACCTACTTTTATTAATGAACCCTATCTCAATAGAAAAGTTGTTCACTGTTATATGTCAAACATCACTCAATAATTAAGCGAAAATTATACATGCATTGGAATTTATAGATGTGTATCTACAGCTACAACATTCATTATATGACAATGATACGTTGTTAATTCCCGATCCAGTTTCACGGTCTATAACTGTAACCCTCTCACGCAACCAATAATATATCGGAGGTGTCACATATGCTCAAATATTGATACACATCACTCTTTTTCCTTCTTTTTTTCTTTTTATTTTTCAAACACTAATATACATCATGCCACACATTATTTTCGACTCATTACACAACCAGAGACAGAGCAAGGGCGGACCCGCCTTGGGATAAGGTTCCTAAGATTAGAAATCTTCTATGGAAGAGTTGGGTGTTATCTTTTTAAAATTTGAGATGCCCTTAAAAGTTGCCCTCTAACTGATTGACGAATTGTCTGTATGGACACTGGGCAGGGAATCTACTAGCCTCATGCCATTATATGTGTTGGTACGGGTATCTGCCGATAGACTCACTCGGCATGCTCGCTCAAAAGCTATTGACATTTGTCGACATCATCACTCGTAAGTTGTTGGCATTTGTCGACAAGTGTGCAATATCACTTGGCAAATAACCTCATATCTACCAAAGATCGATGACATGCTAATTTGCACGCTATTCCGTTCACAAAGTTTTGCACCCTAATCGTGCTATTCTTGCTAACCACCTCTTCAAATAATATTTTTTGGATCCGCCACTAATAACGTAACCATGAATTTTTTCTCGGATGGCTGCAACTCTAATCTACCAATAACTTGTAACCCACGGGCCACGACCAATAGTGGATCCAAGAATGGAAGTGGTAATTTAAGTGAGTAGCGTGAAGTGAACGTTGCAACACAACGTGATGCCATGGCTTGGATCAAGAACATAGAGGTGGCATTTTTTCGAGCACATTGTTCGCGCTGTCGAGTTTCTGCCCGTGCCTACCGACTGATGTGCGCATGGCATGCCAAAAGTTGTCTACAGATGCGCCCCTGCGCAGGGGATCACAACTCACAAGAGCTGCCGACGTCTGTTCAGAATTTGCTCCATTCCATTTATATGCAAACATTCATTACAAAACCTAAATCATGTTTTCCAACATTTGGAGGTTAATGATCAACTATGTGTCTGTGTCTTACACCATCGCTATTCCGATTTCTGCGTGGTATAGAAAATATATGATTGATGCTTTCACAGAAAGGGTTTTGTAATTAGTCTTACTACTCTGATGTAACAACAAATATGCCCTTGAGTATTGGATTAACTAAGAATTTAATTATTGATTTATGTACAAGAGGTTTGATTCTGTAACTAACAAAGTTTATACCACTACCCACGAGATTTGTGTTCGATTTCTCTCTCAATATCGTTTGTATTAAAAAAAAAATGTTACGTACTAATTTTTTTTGAGAAACTTCCGCAATGCGAGAAATTTTTTATTGATAACGAAAAAAAAATGTTATACCTCATCAGGAAGACATAAATTTTACCTCTCATAATACAAAAATATAAAAAATACGTGAAAAAGAAGGGGGACAAATTTTTTACCCTTTTAGAAATGAAAACAAGAAAGATATAAGGAAAGGGGAGACATAAAACCTAATCCCTCTAAAACAAAACCCAAAAGATATAGTAACCTGCAAAACAAACAATCAAGAAGATTAGGCAAAAATAAAAATAAAAAAAAATCATCAAGGGAGACAAATCTGTATAGGTCGGGATGCCCAAAAAATTCGTGTGCAGAAAAGGGGGAGTCTCCAAAGATGGAATCGCATGCCACAAATGGAAAACTAAAGCAGCCCTAAATTTGCCAATTTATCAACGACCTTACTCCTTTTTGGAAAAATATGAGAGCAAAAAAAACCATATGCTTCAAGGGGGAAAGGCAGATTTTCCAATGAACATGAAGATGCCGAGGAGAACAAAAAAAAAAAAAAGTCAAGATATCACACTGGAAGAGTTGCTTTTGAGCCATAAATTTCACCAACTCCACATGTAAGCCAACTTCACAACAAGGATGACAGCATGAAGCTCAACATAAAAGGAAGGTATGTTACCCCAAACTCTAAGAGAAACCACCAGGAATAAGCGGCTGTGCTGTGAGAATAAGCGGCTGTAAAATAAAGCCAGTAGAGTGTTTGGTAAACTTTTTTGTAAAAGTGCTTTTGGAAAAAAAAGCAGGATGATAGTGTGTCTTTTCATTAAAGGAGCACTGTAGCTCCGTGTGCTTTGAAAAAACTGGCTTTTTTTCAAAGCAGCAAATAGCAGCTTCAGCTTTTCCTTTGATTTTCAGCTTATTCTCACAGCACCTTCCAAAATAAGCCCTTTTTTTTCAGTTTACCAAACACAAAAATGACCCTCAGCTTTTTTTCACAGTGGCTTTTTTTAAAATCACCTCAATCCCAAACGGGGCCGAAATACTTTACCACAAGTCACAGGACTTGGGTTACCCTTAGCAAGCCCATCTATATTCACATTAAGCCAATTATATGGAGGAGGATGCCAAAGAATGTGAATAATAGAAGGAGCATTACCTACCTTAGCGGGAATCTCAAAAGAGACTAAAATTTGCTCCTCTAAAATCCGTGGACATGGCAAAAATAGAAAAGCTTCAAACTGCCTAATCCAAGTCAAAGTACAACAACAAAAGCAGATATAAAAAATATATTTGTTAATCATGAAACAAATTTGTTTCATATATTTGTTAATCATGTATGATTGGAGTATCCTGATCACAGACATAAAAAATGAAGAGTCATTTATGTTCATATCTTTTCCAAGAGCAAGCAAATTTCTCACAGTTCATTGTGTCAATTTTCATCACCCCTTCGCATGTAACATTTTCATGTAAAGAGTGCTTCCAGTTTTTTCAGTAAAATGCAAATCGAATCAAACTCCCAACCATTTTTTCACCTCTGACAAAGTCTCACCCGCAACATGTGTTCAAACTTGATCAATCCCATCCAAACAAAAAGAAACTCACAAACTATAGAAAACTGGTTTACGATTTACAGAATCCTTGTAAATTGTAGCACCAATTCACAGCAGAAAACGTCAATAAATGAGCATCAAAAGAAAGCCAGCTTTGTTTTAGGGTTTCAGAACAATTTTCAGGTCACTTAACTAGGACCTGTCTTAACTAGGACCTGTCACTTTCTCAGCCCCATTAAATGTATTACAACCACCACCTCTATTTCTTAAAAAGTTATTTTTGATCAACAATCTCTCACCAATTATATAAACTCAAAATTAGTTGGGAATTTATATTTAGTTGCCTTCCTAACAATAAGGACCACATCGCTTGTTATTAATTCGTGTATTCATTTTTATACTATAGATTGCTTTTATATATCAACTTTGACATTCTTTGAAATTGTAAGTTATAAATTATTAGTAATACCACATGACAATTTGACGCTTATACTACAAAATTGTTGCACACTCTTGGTCTATTGAGTTTTGACCCAAAAAAAAAGAGCCTTGATTGGTACAAAACGTTGAATTTATTAACGTGTTTACTGAATCTAAAACGTTGTTTAAAATCGATTATAATTACCATCGCCTAAGTCTAGATTGTTCTTAACATATAGGAATAGGAGACCGTGCAAGGGTGTGGTGCTGCTCCACATCAACCTATAAATAGTGCCCTCTTGGAGCCTTCTGGGATGGGTAATTGTCTGAAATCTTAAACCACCAAGGTTAACCAAACATAACTGACATTATTGAATACTGTTCTGCAGACTCATGGCCTTGCAGCTTGCTTGCTTCTAGGTTTTGATTGCTTCCACAAATCCCACCAATTTCTCACGTTAGTATATTTATTACAATCCCATCTCTAAAACCATCTCAAATATCTTCCAACTTTTGCCAGCCACTAGCCACTGACACAAAAAGTAGCTAGCTAGCCATGGCATTCGTATACATTTCATGGTTTCTTTTAACTCAAATCCTGCTTCAAGTTGCAAAACATGAGGCTAAAGTTCCAGCAGTTATTGTGTTTGGGGACTCAACTGTGGACTCTGGGAACAACAATGGGATTTCCACACTTCTGAAGAGCAACTTCAAGCCGTATGGCCGTGACTTTGACGGTGGTCAGCCGACAGGGAGGTTCTCCAATGGCCGAGTTCCACCGGATTTTGTTTCCGAGGCTTTCGGGCTCAAAACTTCGGTTCCTGCATACTTGGACCCCAAGTTTGGGATTTCAGATTTTGTCAATGGTGTTTGCTTTGCTTCTGCTGGAACTGGCTATGATAATGCAACTTCTGATGTACTAGTAAGTCCCCTCTCTAACTGTATCATAATTTGGATTTGTCGAGTCATAGTCATGCATGCATGCACATATAATGGCCATGTATTCTTATATTTTGCTCAATATGTAGTACGTTATTTTATCAGACTATCAATCAAATTTCTTTGAAATCCTAAATTCATGATTCATACAATATAAATAACACAGTGCGTTCTGTTACCAACTTTCAATAATCTGTACAAGTTTTACCTGTTTGACGCTTCAGAATTTGAAGCAACTTATGTAGTTAAAGAAAATATACAATAAAAGAACTAAGTATGCCATATATGCAGAATGTGATACCTCTGTGGAAAGAAGTGGAGTACTACAAGGAGTACCAGAACAAACTCAAAGCCTATGTTGGCCATGACAAGGCAAAAGAGATTCTGACAGAGGCTTTATACTTGATAAGCTTAGGAACAAACGACTTCCTCGAGAACTACTACGTATTGCCCCGCCGGCGAATGCAATTCACAGTCCGGCAGTACGAGGATTTCCTCGTTGGACTTTCCGAAAACTTCATTAGGGAAATCTACAGTCTAGGGGTCAGGAAAATATCCCTAACCGGGCTTCCTCCGATGGGGTGTTTGCCATTAGAGAGAGCCACTAATTTCATGGCAAATAATGATTGTATGCAGGAATACAACAATGTGGCTGTGGAATTTAATGGGAAATTGAAAAATATGGTGGCAAAGCTGAATCAAGAGCTTCCAGGGCTTAGAATCCTATTGACAGAAAAATTATATCCGCTGTTCTACCAAATCATCAAAAGACCTTCATCATATGGTAAGTTTTATAGTAAATATTTGTATTTATCAACTATTGATCCACATAGATGCTTATAGAACTGCAATGATGCATTAGCAATATCTTGGCTTGCCTTAATTGTGTATTAACCGTAAGTCATGACAGCATCTTTCTACTTTGGCAAAGTTCCATTCAGGGCAAACTCATTGGAAGTTTTGTTGCCACACTTTCTCTGTGGAAATATCAGATCTTTGGTTTGGAACTTGTGGATATATACATGACACATCACATTATCATTTGTATTATATCTCCTGAACTTTTTAGAAGAAAAACTACGCGTCGCATAAAACAGGCATCTCACATTAGCACTTGACTTGAAGGTGTGAAGTCATCCAAGAGCAAAAAAATCCAGAACTTACTAGCAGTAGATGTGTGGTTATAAAAATTTAAAGATGTCCTCAATTTTTTATTTATTTATTGTTGAAATTTGAAACTCAATATATACTTTTTCACTTAATATTACAGCAGATTAAACTGTGATATATGGGATTATAAATAATCCTGATACTAACCAGATTTACCAGAAACTGGTAACAAAGGGGAGCTATTGGTGAAAGCATATATGCATGAACTAGACATGGAAGTAGTTGAAAATGTTTGGTGGGAAACTTTAATATGGGATTTTAAATAAGCATGCAACCAATTAATCAAATCTAGCTTGGTACACATGGCTTCTGTTTTTGTTGCAGATGGCAGAGTCTGATTTTTCTGGAATTATCAACTTCCCTTTTTAACAAAACATTTCCTATTAGTTCTAAATTAAATTAATTAATAATTTAATTATGATGTATTGTTTGTTGTTATTGATTGGCAGGATTTGAGTATGCTGAGAAGGCATGTTGTGCCACTGGGACATTCGAGATGAGTTACCTCTGTAATCAGGACAACCCATATACGTGCGCAGATGCAAATAAGTTCATATTTTGGGATGCCTTCCATCCAACGGAGAAAACAAATAAGATACTCGCAGACCATGTAATTGGCGATCTTTTAGACACCTTTAATTGATTTATTATTGGAAAACAAACAAAAAGGCCAAGTGGCACACGCGTGAACGAGCTTTCTTTTTGAAGAAAAATCATTTCTTCGCTGTGGTAAAATAGTAATGCGTGTGGTTTCTAAGGGTAGCAGTCTAGTAAAGTTTACGGTAGATCATCCATCTATAACCACTATCGTTACTATTTCATCTGAATTAATTATATCTCATAAATTATGTGATGATCTTTGATTGTATTGTATTAGTGTATATTTCATTGAGTTTTCAAATGGTAATGTATGAACTAATATTTTTGTGGTGTGTTTTATTTGTAAGCAATCATGTCTTGTAAATTAGATATTCACCATAAGAAAACAAGGTTTATGTGGCGATAGTGATTCGTCGTTAAATATGAAGATTCATCATATTTGATTTTATGTGACGAATTTTCAATGTAGTGGCTGCACCAAATCAAGTCTCACTCATTAGGGTTGCAGGTGCAGCTAGGACTTTAAATCAGCAGTGGAGGCAAAGTATAAACATGAAAGCTATAGCTAAAATCTATTGTTGTTTCCCTTAACAAACATGCTTAGTGCGAGTCATTGTCGTTCCCTAAACAAACATTCTTAGTGCGAGTCATTGTTCGGATAAAAATGTTGAAATATCTCACATTTACCGTATCTTTGAGAAAATAAGAGTTTAAATATCTTAACTACACTCCAACTAATACCAAGGTCTTTTGAGATAAAACCACACACATGCCGGACTGTGCAGATGGTAATTAACAAGTTGGGGACACTATCAGTGTTGTTGGAAGTGGGTCTTCGGCCCGTCTCTCTGATAATTCTATATGGTATCAGAGTTATGGAGTGGGCTCGTACTGCCATGTGATGGGTTGGGTTGGGTCTTCGGTCCATCTCTTTGATAATTTTACATGGTATCAGAGATAGGGAGCGGGCTCAAACTGCCACGTAATGGGTTGGGTTAGGTCCCACGTGAGGGGGCGTTTTGAAATTATCAAAGTCAAGGAGCGGGCCCGTATTGCCATGTGATGGGTTGGGTTGGATTCCACATGAGGGCGTGTGTTGAAATATCCCATATCGACCGTATATTTGATAAAAGATGAGTTTAAATATCATAACCTTACTCTAACTAATACCAAGGTTTTTTGTGATAAAAACCCCACACCTGATGGATTGTGCAAGTGGTAGTGGGTCTTCGGTCTGTCTCTCTGATAATTCTACATGGTACCAGAGCCAGGGAGCGGGTCCGTACTGTTATGTGATGGGTTTGTCCCCTTGGCCCTGCGTGTAGTGTGAGTCCCCTTAGCTCCACATGGTTGTCGATGTGCAGATCTCCCACATGTGACCCATTAATTTGATTTTTTGTAGCGAATTTCCAGTGTAGTGGCTGCACCAAATCAAGTCTCACTATCATTAAGGTTGTAGGGTGCAGCCAGGACTTTAAATCAGCAGTGGAGGCAAAATATAAACATGAAAGTTATAACTAAAATCTATTGTTGTTTTCCTTTACAAATATGCTTAATGTAAGTCATTGTCGTTTCCTTAAAAAGCATTCTTAGTGCGAGTTGTTGTTCATATAAAATTGTTAAAATATCCCATATTTACCATATCTCTGAGAAAAGAAGAGTTTAAATATCCTAATTTGCCTCAAACTAATACCGAGGCCTTTTGAGATAAAACTCCACACCTGTCGGACTGTGCATGAGATAAAACCTCATACTTGCCAGACTGTGCACACTTGCCGAACTGTGTTGCTGGAAGTGGGTCTTCGGCCCGACAGCTACTAAACTGCGCAAGTGGTAGTTTATAAGTTGGGGATAATATTAGTCCTATTGGAAGTGGGTTTTCAGCCCGTATTTGTGATAATTCTATACGCTATTAGAGCTAAAGAGAGGGGCCTGTACTGCCACGTGATGGGTTAATTGGGTTTTCGGCCCGTCTCTCTGATAGTTCTACATGGTATCAGAGCCAGAAGCAGGCCCGAACTACCACGTGAATGATTGGGTTGGGTCCCACGTTATGGGGTGTGCCTGTATTGCCATGTGATGGATTAAGTTAGATCCCACATGAGGGCGCGTGTTGAAATATCCCATATTGACCATATCTCAAGTTAAGGATATTATCAGTGTTGTTGGAAGTGGGTTTTCAGCCAGTCTTTCTGATAATTCTATATGTTATTAAAGCTAGGGAGCGGGCCTGTACTGCTACGTGATGGGTTGGGTTGGGTCTTTGGCCCGTCTCTATGATAATTCTACATAGTATCAGAGCCAGGGAGCGGGCCCAAACTGCCATGTGAAGGGTTGGGTTGGGTCCCACATAAGGGGCGTGCCCGTATTGCCACGTGATGGGTTGGGTTGGGTTCTACGTGAGGGTGCGTGTTGAAATATCCCACATCGACCATATCTCAAGTTGGGGATAATATTGGTGTTGTTGGAAGTAGGTCTTCGGCCCATCTCTATGATAATTCTATATGTTATTAGTCTGGAAGCAGGCTCGTACTGCCACATGATGGGTTGGGTTGAGTCTTCAGCCTGTCTTTCTGATAATTCTACATGGTATCCGAGTCATAGAGCGGGCCCATATTGCCACGTGAAGGGTTGGGTTGGGTCCCACCTGAGGGGGCATGCCCGTATTGCCGCGTGATGGGTTGTGTTGGGTCCCACGTTAGGGCGCGTGTTGAAATATCCCACATCGATCATATCTCTGAGAAAATAAGAGTTTAAATATCTTAACCTCACTCCAACTAATACTGGGACCCTTTAATTACCAAGTTAAGGGCCTCCATACCTGATGGATTATGCAGGTGGTAATTACCAAGTTAAAGACAATATCAGTGTTAAGGACAATATAAGGACCCATATACCTGCATCCCAACCCCACTCCAACTAATACCGAGGCTTTTTAATTACCAAGTGAATGACCCTATACCTGATGAATTATGCAGGTGGTAATCACTACTACAATATTAGCTTTAGGTGTCGGACGATCCTGGCAGTTAATTAGTCATTGTGACGGATAAAAGATTTCCGACACATAATTTATTTACTGTCGGATTAAAGTTACTTTCTGTCGGATTTTTCCTGGCGGATTTAACCGCCATAAAATTATTTTAACCCTCAGTATTTTTGAATTCTTTTTTTTTTTAATATTTTTACATATTCTGGCAGTTTCTAAGTTAATTGTGGTGATTATAACCGACATAAATTAACTATTTTATTATTTTAGATTCTGGCAGTTATTATTTTAGTATTCTACCGGTTATAACCGACATAAATTGACTATTTTATTATTTTAAAATGTTACATTGATTAAAAATAAATAAACAAATGGTGTAAATATTTGTTTTCACTCACGGTCCCATTACCTAATCTCTTAATGTATTTTTTGTTTGCGATTTTTTACACATGCTATCTTGGAGTATATACAAATATATTTGATGGTTGAATCGTTGAAACTAGTTTTGTAGAATGCATACCTATCAAATTGATAGATTTAACAAACACTGAAAGAGTTAATGTTATACTTCCATTAAGTATAAAAAATTATCCACTAGTGGAAATATTTTAAATTGAAGATCGAATTCGTTCAATGCATTCTTATAGGGTCGAGGAGTGTAGCTGTAAAAAATCATCAAAATCGAAGTTAAAATAACCGTTAAATTGTGATTTTTTGTTTATAACCATCGAAAATTTTAATTTCGTTACCTAATCTCTGAATGTTTGTTTTTTCACAATTTTGTACGTATGCAATCTCGGAGTATGTAAAAATAAGTTTGACGGTTGGATCGTTGAAAAAAGTTTCATAGAATGCATATTGCATCAAAACTGTAGATTAAACAAATACTAGCTAATATTATACTTCTATTAAGTATAAAATAAGATTTTGTGGTATCCACTAGTGTAAATATTTTTAATTGAAGATCAAATTTATTCATTACATTCTTATAGGGTTGAGGAGTGTAGCTGTAAAAAAATCATCAAAATCGGAGCTAAAATAACCGTTAAATTGTTTTCTTTTATAACCGTCGAAAACTTTTGTTCCGTTACCTAATCTCTGAATGTTTATTTTTTACGATTTTTTACATATAAAATCTTGGAGTGTGTATAAATAAGTTTGACGGTTGGATCGTTGAAAAAAGTTTTGTAGAATGGATATTGCGTCAAAACAGTAGATTAAACAAACACTTAGAGTTAATACTATACTTCTATTAAGTATAAAATAAGATTTGTAGTATCCACTAGTGTAAATATTTTAAATTAAAGATCAAATTTATTCATTACATTCTTATAGGGTGGAGGAGTGAAGCTGTAAAAAATCATCAAAATCGGAGCTAAAATAACCGTTAAATTGTGATTTTTCGTTTATAACTGTCAAAAACTTTTGTTCCGTTACGTAATCTCTGAATGTTTGTTTTTTACAATTTTTTACATATTCAATCTCGGAGTGTGTACAAATAAGTTTGACGGTTGGATCGTTGAAAAAAGTTTCGTAAAATGGATATTGCGTCAAAACGGTAGATTAAACAAACACTTAGAGTTAATACTATACTTCTATTAAGTATAAAATAAGATTTGTGGTATCCACTAGTGTAAATATTTTAAATTAAAGATCGAATTTATTCATTACATTCTTATAGGGTGGAGGAGTGAAACTGTAAAAAATCATCAAAATCGGAGCTAAAATAACCGTTAAATTGTGATTTTTCGTTTATAACCGTCGAAAACTTTTGTTCCGTTACGTAATCTCTTAATGTTTGTTTTTTACAATTTTTTACGTATGTAATCTCGGAGTGTGTACAAATAAGTTTGATGGTTGGATCGTTGAAAAATTTTTCGTAGAATGGATATTGTGTCAAAATGGTAGATTAAAAACACTTAGAGTTAATATTGTACTTCTATTAAGTATAAAATAAGATTTTGTGGTATCCACTAGTGTAAATATTTTAAATTAAAGATCGAATTTATTCATTACATTCTTATAGGGTCGAGGAGTGAAGCTGTAAAAAATCATCAAAATCGGAGCTAAAATAACCGTTAAATTGTGATTTTTCGTTTATAACCGTCGAAAACTTTTGTTCCGTTACGTAATCTCCGAATGTTTGTTTTTTACGATTTTTTACATATGCGATCTTGTAGTATCTACAAACAAGTTTGACGGTTAGATCCTGAAAACTAATTTCGTAGAATGCATAAATTTGCCAAAATTTTGAAGTGGGAAAAGTAATTTGTGCTAAATTTTTATTTATGTTTTTCAAGTATTGATTAGATAATATTTAGTTTGTGTGAAGATATTTTCATTGTACAATTCTCTTTTTGTTTCTTTATCGCATATTTTACATGGATTATTATCTATTAAACCAAAAATGTAAAAATTATCTATTAAACCAAAAATGTAAAAATTATCTATTAAACCAAACAATTATTTATTTAATTTTTAAAAACATATTCTATTTAAATACATATTATTTATTTATTTATTAAACCAAACAATTATTATTTTATTTTTTAAAATCGTAACAAGTTTGGGGAGGGGGGAATTTTAAAATTTGGGGGAAGTTCAAAATTTTCAGAGGGAACTTTGGGGGGGGGGGGGATTTTTGCCGCCATTTTTTGCTGTCGGTTATAACCGACATTAATGAAAAGTTTATGTCGGTTTTTATTTAAAAAAAAAAGTTCTGTCGGTTTTAACCGACAGTAATGAACATTTCCACATTATAACCCCTTCATCCCTTCTTTGCGCTGGTGCTTCTCCCTTCCCCATTTTCTCCTCTCCTCGTTTCCTTCTCATTCTCTTCTCTCATTTCCTCATTTACTTCCAGTTCGAACACTTGCAACCAAAGTTCAATAGCGAATATGGCGAAGAAGAAGGTAACACTCTCCTTCTCGCTCTCTCTCTCTCTCTCTCTCTCTCTCCTACATCGAGGTAAACGGTTCAAACAATTTCTTGACATTGCAGATTTTAGAACACTAACACAGAGACTGGAACATTGGAAAATAGCTTCACAATAATCTCTTCATTTCCTTGTTGCCAGGTCCAATGTTGAAAGCATTGATGATGATCAACAAAAGGTGGATAAGCTATCCTTGAAGAAAAAAGGTAAAACATGCACTCACTCTTTTAGATCTGAAAAACCCAAGCTTGGTTTTCCCTGGTTTGAATTTGTGGAAGTGGATGAACATGCAACAAAATAATCAGTTTTCAGCTTCTTAGTCTGGATTTTTCCCATCCATGATCCTCCAACCGGCCTGCAAAATAACCTTGGTACAGATGATCCATCCAAGTTATTGAACTTTCAAGCCCCGGTGCTGTTTGCACCCGATCTTTAGTCAAATAAATCAGCTCCACAAAACCAAGCTAGCCAAATGCAGCAGCCGAATGTGACATGGGCCCAATAGCAGCAGCTGCAGCAATTGATGCATAGTCCTATGAGCCAACAACAGCAAAGTAACCCCCAACAGCAGCAGCTGCATCAATTATTGAATTCTTTAGCGAACCAACATTAGCAAAATCACCCCCAGCAGCAGCTCTAGAATTACTCCCTGGAAACCTACTGCAGCATCAACAGCTGCACCAGGATTTCTATCGGTTTTTTGTTATTATTAATATTTTTTTTATTATTAATATATTTTCTGTCGGTTTAATCTGACAAGAATGATTTTATTTATTTTTATAATAAATTATCTGTCGGATTTTATTTATTTTCTGTCGGTTTTTTTCGACAGAAATTTTAATAAATAAATATATTTTCTGTCGGATATAACCGACAGTATTTCTGTCGGTTTTAGAGTATTTTCTGTCGGAAAATTTATTTTCTGTCGCTTATTATATCCGTCACTACATCCATTTTCTGTCGGATTTTGCTTAAAATCCGACAGTAATATACGTTTTTTGTCGATTTTTGAACCGCCAGTTATAGTTAATTTTGTAGTAGTGAATTACCAAGTTAAGGACAATATTAGTGTTAAGGACTGTTTGTACCATATTTGACCAATCCCGAAACTACTGAGCACCGGTCAACGTTATACCATCAAGGACCCAAAAGAGTTTCCCTCCAACCAGGAGGCCAATCACACCGCGACACGTGTCGACATCAGAAGCCAATCATAGCGCGACACGTGTTAACATCAGAAGCCAATCACAACACGACACGTGTCAATGTCAGAATAAAACTAGAAACTCTCTTCTATAAATAGAGATCATTCTCTCACAATATTTCCTAATGTCATTTGTACTAAATTATTCACTAGTACTCACTAAGGGATAGCTTGAACCTATGTACTTGTGTAAACCCTTCATAATTAATGAGAACTCCTTTACTCTGTGGATGTAGCCAATCTGGGTGAACCACATACATCTTGTGTTTGCTTCCCTGTCTCTATCCATTTACATACTTATCCACACCAGTGACCGGAGCAATCAAGCGAAGGTCACAAACTTAACATTTTCTGTTGTACTAAAGTCCCCACTGATTTTGTGCATCAACATTTGGCGCCGTCTGTGGGAAACGACACTTATTCCCACTTTCTTCAGCTTTGTCAAGGTGGTTTCCACCATTCATACACTCTCTTTTGACTAGGCATCCCTCTCCAACATGGGGAGCGAAAGAAGCCACAACACACAGAATGACACCCTTTTTGCACCTAGTGCGAAGTAACAAAAGAATGAAGGAAAGAAGGTTGCTCTTCAAGCTAAAGTCGATGAGCTAGAAACTCAGAATAATAAGATAACAATGAAGAATGAGGTCCTCTAGGAGCAGTGTGAGAAGCTCTTTGAGACGTTCCACAAAACTAGGCGTACTCAAACACGCGAGCTCGTTGCCCATGTGGACATCAACCATCATCTGGGTGCCCCCAACAGGGAGGGTTGCCTCACTTTGACATGGGTATCCCTGATGAGAAGTGAGCTAATCATCAAAACATTGATCAACATGAGACTTCTCTCAACCTAGATGCTTCGGCCCGAAGTAGGAGAAGTGGATGAAGAAACCTCCTTGCAGAAGGGTTGGAATGATCGAAAGCTGTTTATCGCGATTGCCGAGGCTTTTTAAAGCAACGTCGAGAGAATCCCTTCCACATATGCTCAAAGATCAATGACCCAAGGGTTTCTGAAAGACTCAAGTCTCATCCCACGACCCAGGCCAGCTGTCAATCTAGAGAAGGAACGTCAGGTCCCAGATGAACATGAAGGTACATGGGACGCTGAGGTATTCCAACAGACTCGCCCTAGAAGTCAGTACGGCGAGTCTAAGGAAAAACCACACGCTCTTGCTCAAACTTTCCTACTTCCAAGAGGTGATGGAGACTTACGAAAAAAAATTCTAGTGGTACATGACTCCACTCAGGACTCTATTGTCTTACATTTCATTGAGGAAGTAAACAAGATGAAGGTCGAACGTCAGGCTGAGATACCTAACTGGAACCAACCTAGGCCTGGCCCTCTCACAATGAGGATCCTCGACACCCCCCTTCAAGCGAAGACAAAACAAAAGCTTGGTTTACACCTCTATACTGGAAGGGAGCACCCAATTGAACACCTTAACCTCTTTGAGTCCACCATGGCATATCGGATGCACACCGACGAAGAGCGATGTCTTCTCTTCCCCTCCACCCTCTCTAGATGAGCTATAAACTGATGACTTATACACTATTCACCAGAAGCCGGACGAGTCACTACGAGAGTATACCGGTCGCTTCAGCCATGAGTATTCTCGCTGCGCTGAGGCAGATGACAAGACCACCCTCAAGGCTTTCACGGCAGGCCTACGTGATTGTTTCTTCAAGTACATGATCAATGCCAATACTTGGAAGACTTACTCTGAGGTGATGGCGTAGGCTTACAACCACGCCACCGCCGAAGCAAGGACATACCAAGGGAACCCTCATATGGTTAACCTTTATCAACAAGTGGGAAGTGGAAGTCAAGTTCTACCAAGTGAGGAGATTTTGGCCATTCAGACACCCATTGCATCATCTCCTGCCTCATTTAGCTACTCGCTAAGTCACCAAACGTATCTGTTTCTTGGTAAGAGGAATGATTTTTACTCTCAGCAAGTCCATTACAACAAGAGGGATAAAAGTTCGTATCAAGACAACCAAGGGTGAACATACCGTCGACTATTATGACTACGGGGCCAAGCCTCACTCTTTCAAAGTGGAGGACTAGGTACTGAAAGAAATGCTATTATAAGAAGGCATACACATTACAAATATTTTGACTCTTAACCGCTTGAGATCTTTTGTCACACAAGCCATTCGGCAAATATTTAAAGAAAAGGGAATTCAGACAACTTCTTCTGAGTCTTTTGCATTCCTAGCACTGGAACATTTGGTCTACGCTGACCTACCCTTATACTCCAACTCAGAGCTTCAACATGCGTACTTTGACACAAAGTATGTGATACTAAGGGTTACAATCAACATGGTTCACATATCAAAAGCATGGATCCCTTTATGCATAGCAAAACATTCATAAGCATCACTCATATCAATCAACATAAACATCATACATTCCAACACATTCATACATAAACATCATACATTCTAACACATCCATACATAAGCCAACTGTGCTTCGAAAGGGTTCAAAATACTTTGTCATTCGACACTTGCTACAATGTGCCTAGACACCTTGCCCTTATTCTCACCAACCAGGTGATGAAATGTACAACCTGTACTCTCTTTCATGCCACCAACCAGGTAATGAAATGTACAACCCGTACTCTAATATCATTTGGCAACTTGCCACTCATGCCGCCAACCAGATGAAGAAGGAACTCATCTTCATGCCACCAACCAGGTGATGAAATGTACAACCCGTACTCTCCTTCATGCCACCACCCAGGTGATGAAATGTACAACCCGTACTCTAATATCATTTGGCAACTTGCCATTCATGCCACCAACCAGGTGATGAAATGTACAACCCATACTCTCATTCATGCCACCAACCAGGTGATGAAATGTACAACCCATACTCTAATATCATTTGGCAACTTGCCACTCATGCCACCAACCAGGTGAAGAAGGAGCTCATCTTTAGGCCACCAACCAGGTGATGAAATGTACAACCCATACTCTCCTTCATGCCACCAATTAGATGATGAAATGTACAACCCGTACTCTAATATCATTTGGCAACTTGCCATTCATGCCACCAACAAGATTGCTTTCTCAAAAATCGAAAAGGCACAGTTCTCTAAATCTCGAGAGCCAGATCTCCGACATGATTGCTTGTTCGAAAACTGAAGAGGCACCGCACTTCGAACTTCGAGAGCCAGATTTCCTTGGATAAAGCTTATCTGCAATCTTCACACGCAACATCAGCTTTCCAGATACCACAGACCATTTTTTCAAAGTGCTCTAACAAAGTTAAAACACGTGAAGCTTGCAGCTCCCACTACATTGCTATGACCAAGAAGGGTAAAGGAATAACACTACTACTTGTTGTTAGGGAGACTCTTATATATGTCGACCTTCATCCTTCACAGCCAGGCAGACCTGTAAATAAAAAAAAATGCTCAACTTTTCTTCACATCCGAGAGGGCACTCTCAGCAGAGTCTCTCGAAATACTCAGCTTCTTTTCCTCTCGATAATACCTCTGCAAATAAGCCACACCAGAGCAAGAGTATCCTATATTATCAGGGTTAAAAGCAAGAGTATCTCATATCATGCTTTTTCCCTGTCTTTTCCTTTGGCCTTGTTCTTACCTGCAAGACAAGAAGAAAGAGAGCAATCATTCAGCACTTGGAATCAAGCTTCTAGTCAAGAATTGAGTGCCTATAACCCCTTGCCTGATTACTTACCTGACATTGCTCTCGAGTACTCATCTTCAACATCTTATAATTTTAGAGAAGATACTACATCTGCCTGAGGAACAGATAGGGCAAGTGAGAATGATACAAGGAAACATATGGAGACAAGCGTAACAGAACACGTGCCGATACATCCACTACTTTGTCAACAACAAAAGTATCTGATATCATCAGGGTCGAACGTACTCTAGATTTGATGGAATTGTTTTGACCCTCAAATTCTTGAATCGGCCTTATACTCTGGAGGAAACCAGAAAACCTTCCAGCCCAGTTCAAGAATAAGCCTGTGGAAAGTTACTTCTTCAAAAACAAAAGTATCTCATATCATCTTTTCTCCATTTGCTTCTCCTTATCCTTGGTGCTATTTACGACACATGGAGAAGGAGAACAATCAACTGGAAGCCGAAGTCGAACCTCCGATCCAAGTTGCTTGCTTGGAAGTTTGATTGCTTACCTTGTCTGTTACCTCATTCGGCAAATCTCCTAGCTCGGCAACTTGGGGGACTCCTACTATAGGGTTTGTATTGCACTTAACCAAGCCCGAAACTACAAGTAAGCTTCAAGTGAAATTGATACATTACCTTGTGCATCTTCATCGGTTAAAAATACCACCCCTGGATGAAGGAAAAGTACTTCCAGAGAAGATGCCACATCTACGTATGAGACAGATAAGGCAAGTGAAAATGATACCACACTTCGGTACTTAGAAGTTTCGTGATTACTCAATGGCTTGGATCTTGCAAGTCCCCATCCGAGGAGCTTCCTTCACTCAGGAACTTAGGAGAGCACTATTTGTACCATACTTGACCAATCCCGAAACTACTGAGCATCGGTCAACATTATACCGTCAAGGACCCAGAAGAGTTTCCCTCTAACCAGGAGGCCAATCACAGCGCGACACGTGTCAACATCAGAAGCCAATCATAGCGCGACACGTGTTAACATCAAAAGCCAATCACAACACGACACGTGTCAATGTCAGAATGAAACTAGAAACTCTCTTCTATAAATAAAGATCATTCTCTCACAATATTTTCTAATGTCATTTGTACTAAATCATTCACTAGTACTCACTAAAGGAGAACTTGAATCTATGTACTTGTGTAAACCCTTCACAATTAATGAGAACTCCTCTACTCTGTGGACGTAGCCAATCTGGGTGAACCACGTACATCTTGGGTGTGCTTGCCTGTCTCTATCCATTTACATACTTATCCACACCAGTGACCGGAGCAATCAAGCGAAGGTCACAAACTTAACACTTTCTGTTGTACCAAAGTCCCCACTTATTTTGTGCATCAACAAGGACAATATCAGTGTTGTTGGTAGTGGACTTCTGGCCCGTCTTTGATAATCTACAAAAGTTGTTTCAGGCCAACTCTACTACTTAATAAGTTAGGATTAAAGAGATTCGTAACTAAATTCACATCTTCAATTCATAACTCTATACATATAACTATATACATATGGTACTCCCTTTAATTTGTTTACCCTGTGCATTTTGGTTTGATTGTTTCACATTTTAACGGTTTTAATTAGGAGGAAGCTCATCTCCCTCTCGTTAATGTAGATAATATCATTTGTTCACAATTAGGAAAAAGCTTGTTCTTCTGCTGTAGCATTAGCATTATAATTAAGATATAAAAGGTTGGTCACTTAGCGTTTTTATACATTTAGATAGGTTAATTAGTTTGATTTTATTTTAATTTTTTCCAGTAGAATTTTGGGACATTTTTCAGCATTGATCCACAGACTAATTAATGTTGTGAAAATAATAAGCTGCCAGATTTGTTGGTCTATGACAGTTACATAAAAGGATTGAGATCAAAGAATATCTTTGGGTGATCCAATATCGTTTTAGATCTGTGAAATTACATTATTGCCCATCTTTTTGTTTGATAGAAGACTAAGTTGTCTTTTCATCATCTTTTGGTTGACAAAAAGGATTTCATTAATTAGTAGAGATTAGTAGAGATATGTGAGGATTAATTGATAACGATAACTGTCCAAATCTTCTGTATTTTTTGGACAAAGATGAACCATTCATAAGGGCAAAGCCCAGCAGCCAAGCCGCAATACAAGGAAAGGAAAAAAACAACAGGAACCGAACAGCATAAAAAAGAGATAGAGTCAACAAGGACTCACCCTAGAGTTAAGACTAGGAGGAAACAGAGCACGACCTAAAAGCGGGGCTAAGGTCCAATCTGTACGTCTCCACAGTCTCAACTCCAGGAGAATTAAGGAGGGCAGGGGAGACCATCTTTGGACAAAATATGAACTAGAGAGGATGGGGGTCGTATGACCTAAACATCAGAACACATCCCTCTTTTACAATGCGATGCAACCCAATAGGCTGCACTATTCGCTTGACGAGGAACCCACCGCCAGTTGAGCGAGCGAAACTGAGAAGATAGGTTTCGAATTTGGATGAGCAAGGGAAAAATGGTCCAATTGGCTTTCTTGAAATCATTTTTAAGCTTCTGTTAAGCTCCAACGAGTCGGATTCAAAAACCACATCGCTAAAGTTGCTATCCTTTGCTGAACGGACGGCAAGAAGAGCTGCCTTGGCCTCAGTTTGAAGAGCGGATGAAGATAGGCAAGGGGTGGAAACTCCATTAATAATAGACCCGTTGGATGAGCGGAAGACAACTCCCAATCCAGACTGAAGAGTATTGCTTGACCAAGCACCATCAAAATTTGCCTTGATAACTCCAATAGGGGGGGGCTCCCAAAAATGGGGATGAGAGACAACCAAATTCGAAAAAGGAGTACTGGAACCCTCTTGAGATCCATTTACCTTGAAAAACTCCGCCGCAGCCCAAGAAGCTTTCTCGGCCGTATACTCCGGAGAAGGAACTGAACCATGAAAAATACAATTACATCTAGATTTCCAAATCTCCCAACATATGAAGGATGCTGCGGTATAAACCCAAATTAACATATCTCACAGATGAAGCTCAGGCAAAAGCACTTATACAACACTGCACATCAAACATGTATGGCCAAAAATAAACCCTAATAATGATAAGTTTATCGCTTTAAAAGACACATAAATGATGTATTTAATAATCAAGCTTAGCACCTCCATTTCTGTTGGGAATGCTTCAGAAAACTAAACCCTAGGCCATTTTCAATGGAACTAGTCACTTTCATGTGAGGTAGCAACCACATGGTTTTTAACTCTAACTCTCTCTCTCTCCCCACATTTGGCTGTATTTTTGGTGTAGTAGTTGTAAAGGCCAGCGTAATCGTTAAAGTGAGTGACATGAAAAAAAGTTAGGTTTCCATTTAATTGGCAATTGGAAGTGGCCCAACTCACTTATAAGTTCATGCAAGATCATTCTTTCCATTATTGTGAGTGATGGGAAGCACGTGTAACCGTTGGCTTCTAACGTGGGATAATCTGCTTTGATAGATTAAAGAAGTTGAAACTCTACTATAAAACCAATTAACAAGATGTTGATTAATTCAATCTCTTATAAATCCTTGCATGGTTTAGTGTGTGGAATTTCGCCCTCACATTCTCACATCATTAATGATTTCTTAATCGAAATATTCATATGATCTTTTGATACATGCCTGCCATGATACTGTGCGATCAACATGATATTTTGAAAACTCGGCGCCTATTGAGAGAACTTTCTTCGTTACAATAATTTACAACTTCGTACTTACATGGTTTACGCGTTTGCATGGTTAATTGCATTTGGTAGATGTCATTCAATTCAACGTATCTTTACCCAAAGTCTAACCTCGTGAATGGAAAAAGAAGAGACGACATCAATCGTTGCAACATTTATTGGTACAACAATGAGGTCCCTCTGTGCTACGTTGCTTGCAAGACGACTCGTAAATGTATGTAGTACAAATATCACGTTATTGAAACAATAAAATTAATAAGGGTTCTGTTCACTAGACAAGATCTAGGTTTGAATTTTGTTGTCAGTTATTCTTTTTGTGGGCGATCTATAAAAATTGAAAAAGAGACTAAAACCCCTGTGTAAGCTCTCAAAGAGATTTGTGATACGATTTGCCCTGGGATATAGAGTAGTTTCCCCTCTCCTTGAACTTTTTCACTCACCTGAGAAAGTTAATAAGGGGAAAATCTTGAGAAATATTCTTTTTGGACTCGAACATCATCAAACTAAAATATTTTTATTTATAATTTTTAGCTTTTACATTTTGTGTTTGAAATATGGGAGAAATGAGAGACGAATAAGAGTTGAGGAAGGAATGTAGGAGGAAAGGTACACAAAATGAAAACTTAAGGAAATTATTATTGGCAGTTTGAAAATCTAATTATGCACAATTATTAGCTCCCAAACTTGAAAACAATATCTGTTTTAAGTTGTTTTCAATTTCAGGAATTTGATTTCATTCACTCATCTTTATTTCTTCACCTCCCCTCCCACCAACATTCTTCATCCATCCTTTCTCTCTATATCTCTAGCACCAAAGATGAAAGTTAAAAACTAAAACCGATATGGTTATCAAATTAACATCCGTCTAAACATACATTGTACTAGAAGCTTGGTCGTCTACAACAAATATAATAGAAAATATAGGTAGCCACCTGCCTTTTCTACCCTGTTTGAATTAATTGATTGTCTCAGCACCCTGCAGAAATATATATTGCTTTAAATATATTCTAGAAGCAATTTGACAATTTGTATTTTAGATTATATAGGACAGTGCGTTCAGTGGTTCAATTAATGGTACATCCATAGCTCTTGTAAAACAAAGATTTTGTTTTTTTTTTCCATTCTAGAAAATTAGATATCTCCTTGCAGACCAATCAGAGTGTAGTACTAGCGACAAATTTAAACTTCCAACCACTTCTCCACTCCGACGCCTATAATTTCGAACTTGTATTTATGTTCCAAACAAGGTTATTTATACACGAGAAGCTCCCCTCCTCATTCCATGTAATTCTTAATAGGCAAAGCAGCTGATCATGGCATACATGCACATTTCATGGCTTCTTCTAATTCAATGCCTACTTCTGGTCACCAGAATTGGTGCCAAAGTTCCAGCAATCATTGTGTTCGGAGACTCATCGGTCGATGCTGGGAACAACAACCAGATTCCCACAATTGCCAGGAGCAACTTTCCGCCTTATGGCCGTGACTTTGCCGGTGGCAAGCCTACTGGGAGATTCTCTAATGGCAGAGTTCCCACGGACTTCATCTCCGAAGCTTTTGGACTCAAACCATTCGTACCTGCCTACTTGGATCCTACTTATAACATATCAGATTTTGCAACTGGAGTCACCTTTGCTTCTGCTGGCACTGGCTACGACACAGCAACTTCAGATGTGCTAGTACGTGCCATATATTTAGTATAAAGATTCCTCGTATAGTTATTTATTTGTTCATCCTCTAAACATCTAGAGAATATTTTCTGGAAAATTTGTCCTATATCACCAATGGCTACCATAATGTGTCTATTACTCTCGTCACATTACTAGTCATATATGTGATTGGTTACTGACAACAGAGATAAACACATGGTTGTATACAACTGGTGACATCAAAAAATCTCTTCTATTGATTGTCTGGTACAAAATTAAAGTTATGTCTACTTGTAAAAGATTGTTTGGTATTGAGTGTCAATCTACAATATGTTATTACATTATCGGTATTAGTCAATATATTTTTTGTCAATACTCTATTTATTTGGTAATTAATAGCAACAAAAAATTAATGGTACCCGATACCAGTCAATCAATGGCCATCAACAGACTACGAACGAGGCAAAATATATATGATGTTCAAACTAGATTTTAATCATTAAATAAGATGAAATTTAGAAAAATGTCTTATACAAGATTAAAAATTAATTTTAGTCTCTATACTCTATTTAATGTCAGCATATTAGATGTTTCTCTTTTTTATTTATAATTTTATGGTGTTCATAAATTAAATTTTATGAAAATATTATAAATTTTAATTCTCATTATAATAAGTATCTTATATAAGAAAATATTTTCGTAAAGATTTTCTTGTACACATGTTTTTGCATATTTTCTTATGTGCCACTAATTCATTACAATATATTTAGATACAAACATTTCGGTATACTAGGTTAGTATAATATGTTTAGATACGAACATTTCAGTACACTAGTTTATTATAATATATTTAGGTACCGACATTTCGGTACATTAGTTTAGTAGCATATATTTAGGTACGGAATTTTTCGGTACACTTATGTTCTTGCATATCTTTTTATTCCACTAATTCACTACAATATATTCAGGTACGGATATTCCGGTACACTAATTTAGTAAAATTTATTATGATACGGACGTTTATGTACTCTAATTAGAGGAAGTAAAATAAATATAATGAATTAAAATGTGTATAATAAGAAATAATTTTAATTTTAATGTAATGACATTAATAAGATATCTATTAAATATTAAAACAAAAATATAATATAAGTTTGAATTAAGTACAACTAAAATCAATATCCAATCGAACACCAGGTTTTTATTGAATTTTAATCTTCTTCAAGGATTGAAGTTCAAAACCCCCAAAAAATTATTTCAAAATCTGAATTCATCATTGTAGGCCTTGTAATTCAACATGATAATGGTTTTGCACCTCCTACCCCTGTTCGCAGTCTGTGATACCACTATGGAAGCAAGTGCAGTACTACAAGGAATACCAGAGCAAACTGAGACTTCATCTAGGAGGAAACAAAGCAAAGCAAACAATCCATGAAGCTTTGCACATGACAAGCTTAGGAACCAATGATTTCCTTGAAAACTACTACTCATACCCCGGCCGGTCGAATCAATACTCTATCGAACTATACCAAGATTTTCTCATTGGAATTGCAGGAAATTTCATCAAACAACTCTACGGTCTCGGAGCTCGGAAAATATCCTTAGGAGGCCTACCTCCGATGGGGTGCTTGCCATTGGAGAGAACCACCAATATGATGGGTGGAAATGACTGCATTTCAAGTTACAACAATGTGGCCTTGGAGTTCAATGGCAAGTTGAAGACCTTGACTACAAGCCTCAATAAAGAGCTTACTGGGATCAAATTGGTTTTTTCAAACCCATACGATATTTTCATGCAGATTATAAGAAGGCCTTCTTCGTATGGTAAGTGACTAGTGACTTATGAAGTGTGCTGTGCTTACGGGAAACATCAATAATATGAATTTCACCCAACCACTAGACCAAAACTTTAGAGCCCCATTTTTCTCACTTTAGCATTTAAGTTGTCACATATTAATTATATTCTTTGGGTGGCGGACATCATGTGATAGTTAATTTTTATGTACTTTTATTTAACAATTCGACACGTATAAATAATTGTAAATATAATATATTATAATTTGTCTAAAAGAATGAATGACCATCTTTGGTTATTAAATATTCTTCGCGATTGACAGGATTCGAGGTGGCTGCGGTGGCTTGCTGTGCTACTGGGATGTTTGAAATGGGCTACGCATGCAATCGAAACAACCCGTTCACCTGTACGGATGCAAGCAAATACATATTCTGGGATTCCTTTCATCCAACTGAGAAAGCAAACCATATAATCTCTGATTATGTGGTGAAAAATGTATTAGCCCAGTTTCTTTAATTCTCTTTAAATTCAAGAGCACTGTACACCTCATATGCTTAATTAGTGATCATATATATGTTCTACAAAACACTCGGTTTAGTCACACATGCAGTTACTTGGTACACGTGTATTGATGTATTTATTAAATTATATCTTGGTCCTTAATTTATCAATCTTATTGTTTTTTTTTTTTTTTTGTCAAATATCAATCTTATTGTTTACTTACACCATTATAGGACATGTATTCGTAAGGCGCCATGTTAATTTTAACATGATGTTAAGTCTTAATTACAAAAAATGTAAGATTACATTATAATTATTGGTTTATTGTCCAATGTCACGTTACATAATAATAGTAAAATTATGAAATAATATTTTGTATTACATTACACGATACTCGTTGTTACATAATAATGTGCAACCTTCATGTTAAGATTGTTACAACGTGACATTAAGTTTCAACGTTTAAATTACAAGAAACATAAAGTTATATCATACTCATCAAACTTTACTTTCCAAGGTTCAAGGATGACGGTGTGGTTACATAATGTCGACATTGTTATATTATTGTAACAACATTAGTTCTTGCGCCGTGGATTACTACACTATCAACGTAGGCATAATGATGGTGAAATGATAGAATAATATTGTTATGATATTAATTATGTTGTTACGTAATAGCAAAGCAGCTTTCATATTAAGTTTCAATGTCTAAATTACAAGAAATCTTACTTTCCATGAACCGGGCCTGAGTTTTTGGGTGCCCAGTGCGAAAACTCAAAATGTGCCCTTTTTTAATACAGAAACATATGTTTAAAAAAATATTTTACGAAGGCTGGAACACAGTAGAAGCTAGGGGGCTAGGCCCTCACGCCCAAATTATATTACTTGAGAAAGTATACAATGGGGGGACATAGTATCTAAACCCCGACAATAAAAAATACAATCATATACAACCGTTCCTAGCAAAGCTCCTTGAAATTTCAACCTTTAAGAAATTGTCTTCTGACATTTTTTGAAGCAAAATCATCAATTATATCATCATACTCCAAGTCTTCAATCTCATCATTTTCAATGCATAAGATTACTAATCCATTTAGCCTATCTTGAGTCATAGTGGCTAATATGGCTTGTCTTCGTGTTCCATCGGCACCAACGATGATTGTGCGGCACTCATCATTTGCATAGCTTGTCTTGTTCCATTTATTGGTGTGCGGTCCTCCTCCTGTGCCATTAGAGTAACCAGATCTATAGTTGTGATCATAATCGGCCATTATTCAGCCCAAATTAAACTATATGATTTACTTGGATCTCTAGGACTTCTTTCTCACTTGCAACATTTGAAGCTTCTTTTTGTTTATATAGAAGGTACAATTATTTTACCTTTATATCACATATGCTTCTCTCTTTCTGATGCATTCCAAGATTCCTTTCAGGTTCTTCCATTACGAAAACAGTTGAAAGAATCATATTCCAGCCAATCCATGGATTTTGACCTCCATCATCTTCCCTTCCATTGACTGAAATATTTTCTTCCGTTAAGGAATTGAGTATTGAGAGAGAAGAAAAGGGAGTCAGGGTAGGACTGGGATGGCAGGACAGTGGGGGAAGTGGGGTGGGGAATCAGGGAAGGGTGAATGTATTTGTTGAAAGTTAGGGTTAATGGGACCGAGTGGTCCCTGTTATGATATTTTTTTTTTTTGTAATGCCCAAAACCTGGGCCCTTTTTTCATCTTTTGTCAAACTTAGGCTTTGCCCTCTAGCCCCTATTAGGGCTCTAGTCATTATTTTTTACTTTTATACCTATTTACTTGGTTTTTTTTTTTTTGGTGCCTTTTTCATTTTTGGGCCATTGACAGTTGCCCTGGTGGCATTAGGCCTGGGCCGGGGCACCATGATTCAAGGATAATGGTGAGGTTACAAAAAGTCGACGTTGTTATAAAACTGTAATAACGTTAGCGATTACGTCCTAGATTATTACATTTTGTCAAATGTAGGGCCTATGCATGGATGCGATGGCATTACAGACGAATCATGGTTCAAATCTCGTAGATTATTACACTATCAAAGTGACTAGTTGTTCCTTTAACTACATTTAAATGAAAGTGACTAGTTGTTGACCTATGTGTAACAATTAAACGAACACACACACACACACATATATATATATATATATATGTGTGTCAAAATCCAGCCATTTTATCCACTGAACTAGCTCGAAGCTATTATTTGGGGTCAAAGCACTAAAAGAAAAGGACCATAAAACGTGGCGGCATTGGAACCACAAGACCCCTTACTAGTAAAGGGAAAACGGAAGTGCACTCTTGTGCACCAGCCGATAAAGCTCATTTTCTTTAGTGCAAGCATTTAGTAAGCAAGTTAACTGCAGAAGTCAAGGGTTTTAATCAACTTGATGCCAACATTGGCGGAACCAACAAGGAGACATTGGATGCAATTGACCCCAACAATTTCAAATATCTCCCTTTTAAATTTTTATATGACCTTTGTAATAGTTAAGGCAAACAAAATAATAAGTTTATAATTGAAACATACCAAAACTGTTACTTTTTCAAAGCAGGGAGAGCTTTTCCAGTTATCAATATGTGGAAGAACATCCTATAAAAATTAATGGTCAAATGATAATTTAGTTATATACAATGAGAAATATATTTAATTGTATTGGTAATGATGTTGTGGTATGGTGTTTTTAAAATATGAGAACATGTCATAGACAATAAATGAAATGAAAGTATGATTAATTTTTGGAAGCTTCTTGTTTATGACCCCATTGTTGTAAATTCCGAGCTCTGTCGCTGGAAGCCGACCTTCGTGCATGATTTCTTTGTGAAGATGACAAATTCCCATGGTTTCACATAGAGGAGAGATGAGACTTTTTATCAAGCATTACCGTTGTGGATGCAAATTTCTTCCTCCTTATTCTTGGACAAAATTGCACCTACAAAACAAATAACACCTTAGGTCAAGGCCAAGAGCCTCATGCGCCCACGATGAATGGGGGGGGTTTGGTTGAAGAATCTCTGATGCTAAAGTTAGAATTTTGAGAGAAAAGTGTTTGGAGAATTTTGAGAATTTAGCAAGAGAATTGGAATTGAGTTTTGGAGAGAGTGATGGGGTTTTTATAGGGGTGTGGCCGACCCCCTTGGGAGAGGGAGAACCGGCCACTTGGATGAATTTGTGGGCTAGGTTCATGATTTGCGTTTAATTAGCTAATTAATTAATTGAATAATTTACCAATTAATTTAGGGGTTACCTTGTGGAGAAGATTTGATGAGGATGGATGCAATATGTTTAAAAATAAATACCTATTTGGGCACTTTTGACTTGATTGAGGGAGGATTGTCCACTGCTCGCGTGTAGGAATTCCGGTATACCTCAAGGATAATTTTGTTATTTTTACCCAAAAATCCACGCGTCGCCTCTTGATTATTTTGGCTCCACAAATGCCCCCACACCTGCTGGGATACTCACAGGAAAGGGCAGCAGGTGTAAAGATCTCCAACTTTGATGCAGATTGTCACTTGGACTTGGAATTAGATTCTTTTAGGAAAGGGCAATAAATCGCCTCCAAAGCCTATTTAAGCCTACCTTAAGTAGGGGATTAAATCAACTTTGGAGGGTAATTATTTATCCCTACAAGAAAGAGAGAAAGCTAGAGGATATTTGTTCCCCCTCCCCTAGCACTCTTCTTTGTTTGCCCGTGCAAAGAACCGTCTTCCGTTGATTTCTTTGTCTTCTCTGCACCGTACCGATGTAAGAAAAACTTAATTTTGCTTGTCTTCTTCTTGGGTGGTGATGCCACAGAGCAGCCGTCAGAGTGGTGTGGTACGTCTAGGGGTGGGTTCAAAAAATCGAAAACCAAATCGAACCGAAGCAAAAAAAAATGAACCTAAAAAAATCGAATTGAAACTGTTAAACCAAACCGAACTGAATCTAGGTTGGTTCGGTTTGGTTTCTAGGGTTCAGAAACCGAACCAAAGTTTTATAATTAATTATAAATTAATATTTTTATTAGTAAAACGGTGTCGTTCTCCTTTCAGTTTGAAAGGTAACCCTTACTCTTCCCTTACTCTGTATTCTGAAAGGTAACCCTGATCCTTACCAAGTTCCTAGTTCCTATTTCAGAAAGCATCAATCTTATTTGTTTAACTTAAGGCTTCAACACCATTACAATTAACATGTGCATGAATGTATAAGCACCTTTGCTACTGCAATGTAAATTTATGAGGCAAGAATAAATTCGTGCACAAGAGAAGGGAATAAGGTTTGTCTCACAAGTTAAACAAGAAAACTCTTTTACAGGAATGTCTAAGGTGCCAGATTAAGGTCCTGGTCTGTAAGCATTCTTAAAAAAGATATACAACTCTTATACAAGAACAAGTTTCTCAACTGTTTAATGTTTTGTTTATTTTAGGAGTGGAAGACTTAAAGTGTGATTGTGTTGGAGATGTTAAAATTTCAATTTTCATTTTTTTGAAAGAAAAAAAAACCAAAACCGAACTAAAAAAAAAATGAACTGAACCGTTTTGAACCAAACCCAGGCCTAGGTACGTCGGCTGGCAGGGCCAGGAGTCGGCTTAACATGGGCCAAGAAAGAGGTGTGGCAGGGGCCATGTACTTGTGTTGCTCGGCCTGACTGAAGCTAATGACTGGGTCGTCTGGGTTGCTTGCTGAAAATGAGGAAACTGTTTGAATTTGATTTCTCAGCTGCCATAGATAGAGCAGTTAAGGATTTAGTTGCTAAGATCGAAGCTGCTGAAGATGAAGTGACGAATGAGTGAACTGTTGAGTGCAAAGTGGTTGCTGCCTCCTGTCATTCGTTGCCTAATTAGTCTTCAAGCATTCAATCTTTTAAGCTATGTAGTCTTCTCGCACTTGAGAGCTTACCTAGATAGGTGTCAGGGAACTAGTTTACCTTTTCGTACTGGAAAGCAATTAGTTTACCCTCTCGCACTAGAGAACTATTAGTTTACCCTCTCGCACTGGAAAACAATTAGTTTACCCTTTCGCACTGGAGAGCAATTAGTTTACCCTCTCGCATTGGAGAGCTATTAGTTTACCCTCTCGCATTGAAGAGCAATTAGTTTACCCTCTCGCACTGGAGTGTATGGAAGTCGTTGTCGTGAGTGCAACTGAGGAAAGCTGGATTGTTGGACAACTGAAATAATCTTCAGCTTGCGAGGTCTTGTTTGGTGATCTACTTGAGACTTTGAACTACTTGTAGAACCCTCGTAAGGGTGTAAGTGAAGTGAGCTGCTCCTAGAATTATTGCGCCATCATTAGGTGTTTCGTTGTGTGCCCTTTTGAGGCTTGGTTGGTGTGAGCCACAGGACAAGATCAGCACGGCTGGGAGTCGTGGTGCAAGATTGGCACAATTATGAGCCATGGTGATAGATCAATGACTGCCAAGAGCCATGGAGCAGGTAGACACAGTTGTGAAAACAGGGTTTGGGCCAGGTTGTGCTCATAAGGAGAAATTGGACCACTAGGTCCGTGATGCTCGGCTACTGATGATGTGCTGGTTCATTATTTAATCGTCTGAAATGTTGAGAACAAGGCCTACCCTCGGTTCTTAGTAATTGGGTTGGTGTGTCATTCTAGTACTCGTTTGCCCCCATCGCGCCATTAGGCTGAGCTGTTGCGTTTGTCGGAACAGAAATAGTCTTTGTATCTAGTAATCTATATGGGGTAGTCCCGTTTGCTCAATCTTGTCATTGAAAGATGACTCGTTTATGTTGGTCATGTCTTATCGAAGCGCCTTGTTAGTAGCTTCATTGTGCGGGAAATTGATCAATCGCTCGGTCAAGAATATTTCTTCTTTTTCATGAATTTACCTTTGTTAGGGGTGGTAGAGCTCTCGACTGCCCCCGGTCGGGACCTGCTGGTCTAGGTTACTCTTCCATATGTTTGGCTCGTCTATGTCGCGGCTGCGGTGCATGTGGCATGTTCCTAGCAGGCGAGCGGGTAACTCGCAGGCTGTGGTTGAACTTGAGCCGGATTGAGTGACTATTTTTCTAATAAAAAGGGGTAAAGTAAAGTCTAAGCGCATATGGCACGAAAAGGAAATCCGATTTCGGTAAGACTTGATCTTAATCGTAGTTTAGATTCAAGTTCTGATAGGTGCACCTGACATGGCATTTCCACGATTAAATAATATTTCATTCTGGTTGTTACCACCTAGTCTCTTGCTCCTATTAAGCTCAGCCTTAGTAGAAGTGGGTAGCGAAAAATTTCTAAAGAACAAGGGCATGTGCCTTCATTTTCTTTTTTATTTCTCATCAAACGAATGGCATCTTCTTTGGAAATCCTAGCTATTCTTAGCAAGCCGTTGTGCTACCTACTCTGATATAAGGTGGATGATGCTCCTTGCGGGACTTGCCGCGAATGAACACTTCTCCTGGAAGGTTGCTTATGTTGATTATCGGAGTGTGGCCCCAACCGTGAGTGTATTTTCGTTTGTTGGCCTAACTGAGAGTGCATGCTCTTCCACACGCTAAGACCGGAGTATACTACATTAATACGCTCAGTTTGTGACTGGTTAAGTAGCTGCTTGTTGGGTTGCTACTGGATTGGTTCTTCGTCTGCTTTTGTCTTACTTCGGGACACCTCATTAGGGGCACGTTGCATCTCTGTGTGCTACAATAGCTAATTCACCAAGGTCGTCTGCTGTGCGAAGGTATTCGTCAACTCTATAACTTGTCGAAACAACTGTTGTTCTTCATATGGGTTAGAAAAGCTTGGACTAAATGCGTCTTCTTGAGTAGCGGAAGTGTAGTAGACTCCAGGTGCGAGATTTGAGTTGGGAAAATTCAAATCTGCGAAGAAATGGGGTGAAAATGCCCCACGTTCAATCGTTGGCCCATAAATTTGGAACTGAGTGTTGAAGATATGCCCTGAAAGTCAATCTTTGGAAGAAACCTTTCAGGACAATGAATGTGTGTATAGATGATTCTTATACATCAAAAGGCAAAGATACTAATTAGGACTATCTCAATAAACGATATATGTCCTAAATAGTGAATCCATGGATAATGGATCGATGGAATAAGTAATCTAATGATGTTAGACTATAGAGACCTTCTTCACATAACCATCATGTCCAAAAGGTTCCTGGTCATAGGATTGTCAGAGGGATATTGACAATGCATAGACTAGTACATACTATGTCCCCTTCAATTGGAAGGATGGAAAGTCTCATCCCATTCGTGTAGTGACACTAAGACAGGTATGTAGGTGCTCATTAAGGGAATGAGTTCACTGAACACAATCGAACGAGAGTACTTGCATGGAGGTCTACTCACATGTCAAGCAAGTAACTCTAATGGTTGGAATAATGTAAGTAATCTTTTGACCTGAGACATCATAGTTGTCTTGGGGATACGTTGCTGATCATTTTGATAATGAGATGTGACCACACCTCATCTTGGGTGTGTTCTATGCATTGTTGGGGTCAGTGATTTATTCTCAGAGGCATGTGAATGATCAAGAAGGGATCTTTAATCCTCGTTATGAGAGGATGAATACTCTAAGATATGATTCGGGAATCTTCGGTCGAAGTATCGTGGGTCATAAAGGAAAGCGTTCCTATACGACTCAATTGAATCATATAACATGGAATAATCATATTAGGGGTTTGACATTAAATATCCATACCCTAGTAATATGATTGTGAGTATTGTTTTAGAGAATGATCGAATTACATTGTAATTCCAACTGAATAGGTTCTCCGAACAAATTCTACATTAGCCTGGGTAGCCATGATATATGGTTAGATGTCACTCATGACTTGTGAGTTCTTCTAAATGATTAAATAAGTAGTCGTCAAAGAAGAAGGAGAATTAAAAGTAAGTTTTAATTCACTAAGTGATTGGATTAAATATAATCAATTGGATTGGTGTCAATCACCTCACTGCCTTACTAATTAGAACCTAAAATGATTGTACACCGATACACTCTTGTAGTGAGACAACTAAAGGATGATGGAATAAATTAATTGGATTAATTAAGTGTTAAGATTAATTAGAAAGTCTAAAGAAATCATAGAAACGATGAAAGATCGTTTTTGGACTTAAAGAAAAGTTCGGGTTAATATGGGCCCATTAAGCCCAAACCCATTGGGCTTTTATTTAAGCATAGGTTGACTTGAAATGATAAAAGCCCAAAGCTCAAACAACACAAAAGGGGCCGGCCATTGAAGAGAGAGAGAGAGAGAGAGTCAAGTTGTTGATTCATTTCTTAGACATTTATAAAGGACTTTTAGTGAAAAGTTTCATTAGGGTTTTGTGTGCTCATTTTTCACAAAAGAAGAAAAAACATATATCTCTCTAAAACACACACAAGGCCGGCCACCAAAGGAAAGAGTAGCTAATCATCTTCTTTCCTTTTGGTTATGCCCTTATCCATCTCACTACACTAGTGGGTGTGGATCTTTAGAGGTCTTCAACCTTGGAGACTAAAGGAGAACTAAGGAGCACTTACTCTAGCAAGGTGGAGGAAGCAAGGAGGGAAGCTAGGCTCAAGGAGTTCCAAGAACAAAGAGCTTGGAGGTGGTCCATCCTTGGTCTCAAGTCTAGATCAAGAGGTATAAAACTATACCTTCACTTTGTTCTTCAATAATTTCTTAGATGCATCAAATATGGACCTATGCTTCTTGAAGGGGATTTGCATGACTATAGCTTTGATATTATGTGATAACATGCTTCCGTTGCTTATGTATATAAATTTTGAATTGTATATGCATGCTAGTCACTAGAAATCCCACATAAATCTCATTATTTCCCTTCATTGAGATGGTTGAACCGGTCTTAGACTGCTTGAGACACCACGGGAGTGGGCTGTGGCGCCTGTGCATGTTGGGTCTGGGCTCGACTCGGGAGAGCGCTGGACTTGCGCTAGCCTTGGGCATGCGAGCGCTGGGCTGCTTCTCTTGCCACAGCTGCTTGGGTTTGCGCTGCTGAGGTAGTGGCTTGGGTCGGTCCACGCTAGACCTAGCTCGGCTGCCTTGCAGCGTGGGCTTGCTGCTGCAAAGTGGCATAGGCCTAGGCTTATGATTGCCCTACTGCTCGCTGCTCACCGTGGGCTTGCTGCCATGGAGCTGGCCCACTCCCCACTGCCACGATGGTCTCCATGGCTGCCATGGTGGTGGTGCTCCGTGGTGGCAAAGTTGAGCATCTTGCCATCTTTTTGAGCTTCGTGGATCGTCGTGGTAGGGCTATGTCTCATCCTCCATCATTTGATCAAGATCTTTGGAACGTAGGAAGTTTCGTTCGTCATGGTTTTCGAATTTCCCGTCATTGTATTTTTTTTCCTCACCTCTATTCAAAGAATTAAAAAATTCTAGGAATAAGAAAGTATGAAAAATTTACGAACGAACGAGAAACTTTGAATGCGAGAGTCTTCTTCGAGCGTGTGAATTAAACTCACAATGAAAGCACTAATTTGTCGATGCAAATTTCCACCGTCTTCAGTCTTGACGAAAATGCACTTGCAAAACAATCGACACCTTTGATCAAAGATCTAAGCCTCACGCGCCCACGAGGTGGGGGGTTAGGTCAATGGATCTCCGATGCCTAAGTTAGTTTCTCTGAGAGAGTAAAGTGTTTAAGGCTTTTTAGGGTTGCAAAAGCTCTGAAAATTTGGTAGAATATGGGGTATTTATAGGGATAGGGCCGGCCATATAGTGTTTAATGAAGAGATATTCTCTAAATATTCCCAAGATATTTAATAGGAAATAATATTTTGAGAGAATGAAGTAATTATCGCTAATTGATTTAAATTAGGATTACTTACTTGATTGGAGTCAATCTTCAATTGGGAATGTATTAAAGATAGTATTTGGGTAATTAATCCTTATCTTTAATTCCTTATCAAGGGCAGGTGAGTTGTGGGTAGTTGTATTAAGCTGCTGAGTCCTCCAGGGATGTGAGCTGCGCGTGAGAGCATCTGAGAAGTCTGCCCATTTATCGAGGACAATCTTGTCTTTCTTGAATAAAAGTTCATGTGTCGCATTTAGAATTTTTGGGATTATTTTTGGCTCTACAACCGTCACCAAAAAGCTGTTACTTATGTGAAACCAAGGTACCACACAACCCTAGCTAGCTTTGTGGCTTTACGCGGATCTTACTATTTACTACTAGAAAACCGAAGGAGCAAACAATGTAAACGAAGGGACTCACCAAGCGACCACTACTTTGTTGTGTAGGCAGAATCTAGTTTCAAATCATCAGATGACGAAGTGACTGCACCAACGAATCAAGCTGATGAACACTTGTTTGTTTGGTTGTAAAAATATTTATCAACCAAAACCTAAAATTTCCCAACTTTGGGGTTTTTGCATATTTTCTTTTTCTTCACTATAAATTTGGAGTATCGATTTTGTTATAGATAATACCTGTAATCAGATTTTTATAACTATGAATTTGAAACCAAACAGTATTTACTTATTTAATTTAAAGAACGACTAAACCTATTGTTCTGTACAAACTCTTTTATTAACGAAACTGACTGTACATAAATAAATAAGTAAACTCTTTTATTAACGAAACTGCATATAATTCAATATAAAAAAAGCCATTAAATATAGTTGGGGAAGGATTACTGTGCTAAACTTTAGCAAGAGAAACAGATTAACTCATCTCTCTTTTATGAAAAAAAAAACAAGCCACAGCTTGCAAATCTGTCCCTAAATGAAGAGTCCCAAAAAAGGGTTTTTCTTGTGGTGTTGCTAAAATTAAGTCAACATAATATACCAGATGAAACTCAAACCTATTTGTTTCAACAAAAAAAAAAAAAAAGACTAAAACCTATTTATATAATAATAGACTAATATATATATAGTGGAACCAGAAGTTAATTTTAGGGGACAATGCAACTCGTTTTCTAAGAACACAAACGTTGAATGTATTTAATCATCTAGCTTAGCGCCTCCATTTCTGTTGGAAAAGCTTCTAGAATTAAACCCTCTAGGTCCATTTTCAAAGGAACAACTAGTCACTTTCATAGGAGGCGGTAGCAACCACATGCTGTTCAATTACATTAAATTCAGCCTCTCTCTCAATTACCACATTTGGCTGTATTTTCGGTGCAGTAGCTGCAAGGCCATTGATAAGTGAATTTTATATTATATATTTAACCCTATTCTTAGTATATTTTGGTTAATATTTTGGAATCTTTTGATACTTTGAATTGTATTTTCAATATAGAACTTTCAACTTCCTTTGGAGCAAAACATGAACAAATGGACGAATTTTGGAGTAATTCCAGTTGGAGGACATTTGTGAGTCACTTAGCTTGGTCGTATCAAAATTTGGGATTTTTCCATCAAGTGGTTATTTTCTGGCGATAAAATAAAGGAGCGATGCGCGGTGCTGGAAAATGACGTTTTTGGGCTTAAATTGCGTTTTTTGAGCCCAAGATGACATCGGATGGTTTCGTGGCCTTCTGGAGATGTGTTCGCAAGGTCCTTATCTTTAAAACAAGCTATCTTGGGCCGGTTTTGGAGGAGATCTGAGGCTAAAACATGACTGGACAAGTACTTGGCAGATTCTCCTAGTTTAATTAGGGTTTTATTTTCTAAGATATTTTATTATTTTTCTTAGTTTCCTAGTTGGAATAAGAAACCTATGTCTTAGGGTTTGTGAGGGCTGAGCAAATATATTGCTTTGGCCGTCTACAATTTTTCGGTATGCTTATTATTATTCAACGTCAGAGACAAAGAACTTGGCTAGGGTTCTTGGAGATTTTATACTTGTGTTTTCATCCATTTTCTTCGTAATAATATTTTCTATGATTTCAATTATGAATATGCATAACTAATTCCGTTTGCTAGGGCGAAACCTTGAGCCTTAGCATGAATATGTAATTTTTATTTAATTGCTTATGATTGATTGCATGCACACTTTGAATTATTGATCACTGTTTTAAACTATATAATTATCTTGATGATTAGCCACCATTAGGATGTTTAGACAAGTAATTGGATGCAATTCGGTCGGAATATCACCGGAGGATTGAGTATTGCTTCTTGTGATTGATAATTGTAATTCCATCTAAGGCGAATATCACGTTCTTAGGGATTGCATGGTTCTTCAAAAGATTTTCATAAAACTTAATGAGTCTTGCATGTTCATATTTGATCTGAATATCACAGACGGATTGCATGTTAGATATATGTTCTTGCTTGAATATCACGAGGAGAATATATATTAGGAAAACCTAACCTTCGAAGTAGCATGTGTAAATCGTAAGTAATTGGTAGAAATTCATAAGATTGCTAGGTGATGGTGGAACCCTAGTGCCTTTATAAATTGGTATTTAAAAATCTTTTCTTCGATTATATTAGTTTTTAATTAAAATTCGTTTTTAATTTACCCAATCTCAAACTCTATTTTCTCAAGTTTTAATTCTAAGTATTTTGATTAGGAATTGTTTCTACATAAATTATCCAAATAGTCCTTGAGGAAAACGACCTTGCATGAGCATCTATACTACAATATCCTTGTATTCTTGCAACTATTTCATGTGATTTTTGACCCTATTTGCATAGATGTTAAAAATCCTATCAGCCATCGTAGTCGATCGTAGTTTCTCTCAGCTTCAACTTCAAAGTTGATCGGGGGCATATCTAAAGATTTGTTAATTGAAATATTATGATCTTCTTTGGCATGTGAAATTGTCTTCCGGCCGTGATACGGACTAAGATAATTGTGGTCACCCATTGTTCGATCTTAATCCATTGGTATGTGGGTATTTATTTTTTGTGTACTTTCTCCTCCACCGTTAGATTAAGATTGAATGGAGATCGAGGATACTTTTTCTGGTCTAGCAACGGGACTCGATACCATCCTATCAAAATGATATTTAGAAGATTCAGTGGCAATTGAGTGAACTTGGATTTCAATAAGTTGCCACTATGTACGTGGTTTATGCGTTTGTGTCCTACATGTAATATACCAAATGTATATTGGTACAACAATGTAGGTCACTCTGTTCAACTGACTTCGGCTACTTCTACATTTTATGGGTCAAATCATGATTTTAGTTTTTGTGGTTTCAACTTTTGCCATTTGAGGCTAGCTAGCTTGTAATTTACTAGGGTAATTTTAGAGAGAATAATTTTTAAGATCAAATTTTGTAAATTATATAATATGTCATCAACATAAAATAAACATGTTAATCAATAGTATTTAATGTCTTCATTTTGTCAAACTTTTCAGAAATGGCATATGAATGTATTTATGTTCCAACAACTTCTCTACTCCAATTTCCTATAATTCAGACTTGTATTTATGTTCCAACCAATATTATTTATACATGAGAATCCCCCTCCCCCCTACTCTCACCACTCGTCCAAGGTTCTTTTGCTATAACAAGAAAAACAGCTGATCATGGCATACCTGCACATTTCATGGCTTCTTCTAGCTCAATGCCTCCTACTACTAGTCACAAGAATTGTTGCCAAAGTTCCGGCAGTCGTGGTGTTCGGGGACTCGTCGGTGGATGCTGGGAACAACAACCAGATTCAAACAGTTTTGAAGAGCAATTTCCAGCCCTATGGTCGTGACTTTGAAGGTGGCAAGCCAACTGGGAGGTTCTCCAATGGCAGAGTGCCTACGGACTTCATCTCCAACGCTTTTGGACTTAGATCATCCGTACCTGCCTACTTGGATCCTGCTTATAACATATCAGATTTTGCAGTCGGAGTTACTTTTGCTTCTGCTGGCACTGGCTATGACACTGCAACTTCAGATGTGCTAGTATGTCCCAAATATTTATTATAAAGCTTCTCTCTCCACAGATAAATATAGTTACTATTAACTTGATCGATTAATTGGTTCACTTTCTATTGAGTTATAATGATTGTCTAATATGATATTAGATATCTAGCTAGTGTTGCACCGGCCCATTTACTTCACTTTATACCAACAAGGGAAAATAATAGTGTTTGATGCCAAGTACCAATTTACAATATCTATTACATTTTTTATAATTAGTCAATATTTTATCACAATTTATTTTACAGTATTTATTAATAAAAAAAATGTAGTAGGTATTGTATATTGATACTCGATATCAGTTCATGATTCTAATTAAGCCTTGTACTAATTCAGTATATATATCATACTAATGGACTGTACTACCTTACTTTGTAGTCAGTGATACCACTATGGAAGCAGTTGCAGTACTACAAAGAATTTCAGAACAAGTTGAGACTTTATATGGGAGGAAACAAAGCAGACCAAACCATCCATGAAGCTTTGCACATGATGAGCTTAGGAACCAATGACTTCCTTGAAAACTACTACACATACCCCGGCCGGTCGAATCAATACTCTATCGAACAATACCAAGATTTTCTCATTGGAATTGCAGGAAATTTCATCAAACAACTCTACGATCTCGGAGCTCGGAAAATATCCTTAGGAGGCCTACCTCCAATGGGGTGCTTGCCACTGGAGAGAACCACAAATTTCATGGGTGGAAATGACTGCATTTCAGATTACAACAATGTGGCTTTAGAGTTCAATGGCAAGCTGAAGACCTTGACTACAAATCTGAATAAACAGCTTCCTGGGATCAAATTGGTTTTTTCAAACCCATATTACATTTTCCTGCATATGATAAGAAGGCCTTCTTTTTATGGTAAGTCAGTTGACTTGTTAAGTGTTCATTGTTACCATGGTTTGCTTCTTTCATGCTTACATGTAAAATCATTAATGAATTTCACCCAACAACTAAACCAAAACTTTCTCACTTTAGCATTTAAGCAGTCACAATATCTAGGTGGTGGATATTAAGTGATATTAATTTCTATTACTTTTATATTGTTTACCAATATTTTTTTGGAAGACTTTGGATGCCGTCTCCATCTATCAATATGCTTTGACTGAAACCTTGTTGGTTTTCAATTTTTGATCTAAGTCCTTGAAAATAATGTGATAATTTATTTCTATTTATGTTACTATATTTTTTAAATTAAAAATTGAAATTTATAGTTGTTTATGTTAATGAGATTTTAAATAAAAACCCATAATTTGAGGGATTAAAAATATTAAAATATAAATTATACTATTGTGTGTGTGTGTGTGTGTGTGTATAAACATGAGTACATTCATCAAAATTAACAAAAGAATTATTGTACCAAAACATGGGTACATTCTTCAAAACCACAAAAAAATAATAGATATTAGGCTTAATAACATTAGTAAATTTCTTCGATGAAAATTGACATGAATACATTCTCAAATCAAAGAAAAAGAATGTACCCATATAAGTTTGAAAAAAATTTACTAGCAAAAAATGATACATTTTACATATAACAAATTGGTATATTTAAGAATGGGTACATTTTAAGATTAAAAATTTGAAAAAAAAATTACATGAATGGGTACATATAAGATTAAAAAATTGAAAACATTTTTTAAAAAAGCTAACGGGTACAAACTTATTCTAATTTTTTATTTATTTTGGAAATGTTTTGGATTAAAAATTAGTTAGGAGTTTAATAAAAGTAGGAGTATTAAAATCCTAAATCAATTATTAATTTTTATTTTAAAAAATTATGTAACTGACATGTAATTTCATTAATACATTAATGTTAGGAACTTAGATCAAAATCTGAAAACTAATAAAGTTTCGGTTAATGAACATTAGTAACTAGGGACCGGATACTAATTATTCCTTTTTTTATACATATTTTACATTAGGAGTGAAAATTTAGACTAAATTACACAATTAGTCAACTATAATATATAATATAATATCAAATTCGTTATTCACGAGAGTCGAACTAATAACCCTCACTTAATAATAAGACGGATATTTAGTGACATTGCTTTCCAATTTAAATTGGGACATATGTTAAGGGAAAGTGCTACTAGTACTCCGAAAAATTCTTCTTGCACTCCTTTTTTTTTCTTTCAACACTAGTTAAAGAGGCATGCAAGATGATTTTTTTAGAGTGTTAATAAATGTGGTGTATAAAACTATGATTTATCAGTGAAGAGCACCAACTAACCTTTGATGATCAAATTCTACAATTGACAGGATTCGAGGTGTCATCGGCGGCGTGTTGTGCCAGTGGAATGTTTGAAATGGGCTACGCATGCAATCGAAACAACTTGCTCACTTGCACAGACGCAAGCAAATACATTTTCTGGGATGCCTTTCATCCTACTGAAAAAGCAAACCGTATAATCTCTGATTATGTGGTGAAAAAAGTACTTGCCCAGTTCCTTTGATTAGCTTCAAATTCAAGAGAAATGTACGCGCCATATATATGCTTTGTCATCATATATGTATTCTACGCGATGCTGTGTTGGTAGAAGAATATGTTGTTTGCAGAAAAATGGAATTAAGCCTAGGATCTTGTGGACCTATGGTGCCTGTGATATTAGTACGTATTCCTGTACCCATTTCTGAGTGACCCAAGACAACAATTATATGTTGTGTGAAAGTACATTTGTGGCAGCGTTTGGGTATAAGTTATGAATTTGAATGGTTTTATTATTGGAGTATTATAATTCGAACAGGCTAGGACCTAGGAAAGTACTTACAAAAAAATAACTTGCGTGTACTTAGAGATGTCATATTTTTTTTCCATAATAATATATGCGTGATTGATTGGAATACTACTATAATGACATCCTAATCACATGAGGAAAACTTGCATATCTCATGTTGTATAAAATTATCTCTGCATGTTTCTCATCACATAATTAGTCAGGTGAGAGAGCTTCTCTCTAATTGTAGGGAAGTTTATTTCCCCTTGCAGGATAATATTTTTATTTGATTCAACATTGTTTAGATTTTTTTTTTTTGTGACATAACAATTCATCATATTTCCTAAACTTACCGGCTTGCCTTATGTTTACTTATTTTTAATCATGGTTGTGCTGATGGATAGTTGAGGGCATTGCCGAATCCATGTATAGTTTTCCATTAATTTAACCCAGCTCAGTTTATCCATTAATATTTCAACAATAGTTAAGATGCTTGATAAAATGTTTGAAAAAAAATATTGAAGCGAGGCTTAGAGTATTTTCATGTCCCGACAAGAACAAAATATTCTCGGTGGTTGAGGATCCAAATTTTCGTATTAAAAGTTAAATAATGTCATGACAAGCGGAGTGATAATCTTCACTAGTAGGATTTTGATGAATTTGGAAGTTTATATATGTTCCATCCAGAGCCTTGGCTTAAAACAAACGGGTAGGGGAAATACGATAAAATCAAAATGTCACCACATTATATATTACACATGCACTTGATCCTAGGTCTTTCCTAGCTAAGCTAGAATAATGTCCAAATTGAACATAAAAATTATCTATCCACCTTTGTTTTATTGCTTTTTGGACTTGTCGAAAAGTTTGAGAGGATACAATAATGCTCAGCTCACATGGTTAATTGTTATACTTTAATTGCTTAAAGTATGGTTAAAAAAAATTCCACTTTCTTGCAGCTCAAATCGATCTATGTTTGTAGGCGATGAATTTGAAAAAAAAAAAGTTTAGATTCTAACATAAAATTAATTGATAATATATGAAAAGCAGTCAAATAATTTATAAGCACATGTAAAGTACTTTTTCATCAACTTGGGATTTATAAACACGCAGACAATGCAACTTGGGTGACGTGAAACACATGTTGCCATTAAACTTTACACGTGGGACAACCTGCTCTAATACCATGAAAAAAGTTGAGGCCTCTCTTCTCATCAAAGTAGGATACATTTCTCAACATAACTATAGGTGATGTTATTCCACACACCCATTTTTACTTTTATATTTTTTATTAATTTTTGTCATTTGATATTTTTCAATTTATTCGATCCGACGATCGAAAATTGAAAAAAATTATATGAGAAATAAAACGAGGATGTGAATAGCACACCCCGGTGAACTAAAGAACTTATCTACTCAGTAGAACATTGCAGAGCATAAATTTATACGCATTTTGGTAAATCTTTAAGACGGCTCCATTGACGACTTTTTATTTACTTAGCAAAGAAGTAAGACGAACAACTTGCACAAGCCTCAGTGTTTAATTCATATCTTAGAGTTTTATTACAGTCAGTTCATTTACACGCAACGCAAGCAAATAATTTTCATCTCCACGACTATTGGTCCACAAAGAAACGCAGAAGCATCAATAATACTATAACCAAAAAAAAAAAAAAAAAAAAATCCCTGATAACGCTTCTATCCTCGTGGAGAATGCCATATTCCACCGATTGCGAATAATATGTTCGTGATTAAATTTCATAATCGAAATCATTCAATTTATTAATTTTTATTCGAAGATTATCTTACAAATATTATTTAAAACGAAAATTATTTAGTCATCAAATATTTAAATAATGGAAGGTTTATAATGAATAGTTACTTGACACATGATTTGAAATTATTAAAAAACTGAAAGGTTTCATTAAAAATTTGAAAGGTTTTTTTTCTTTTTTTTTGGGTCAATAGGAATTCCATTAATAAAGAAGAAAACACAGAAAGACTTCTTAGAAAATGAGAAGATAAGCACAGCTCTTACATTGAGCATGTTCTAGTAAATAAGAACTAGCTATCTAGCCAAAAAGGTTACCAAAAATTTGAAAGGTTTATAATCAACCTACATCCTCTTTGGATCTAATGATCTTCAGCCTAAGGATCAAATGATTCGAATTGTTAAAATTTGATCAAACGGTTACAGATAAGGAGTCTTCTAAAAGTTATAATAATTGTAGCTGTTGAATTAAATTTCAACAGTTCAGATCATTTGATCCTTAGGTTCAAGATCATTTGATCCTTAGGTTCAAGATCATTAGATCCTTAGACTCAAGATCATTAGATCCAGAGAGGATCGTTTATAATGATAAAATTGCATCACCGATGATACTTATCTGCAAACGGCAAAATACGTGCATTCCCTACATTTGACACGTGTGCTCCTATATTTTAGATTCTTATTCGCCACGAAACAGTTGCAGAGATATAAAATGTGAAAAACACAACCGACTCCAAAGTGGAACGAAATCATTTTCTTTCTGTAAGCAAAAAGCTAAATACCAGAAGAAGAAAGGAAGAGCAACACCAACAACCAATATGAAGAAGCTCTACAACAAGAAGGGCAAAATCCACCCGTCACCGTCGCCGCCCTCCGTAGCTGACCCTCTGACCCTTCTTCCGGCAACCATCCTTGCCTTGGCCATATCTCTTTCCGCCGAAGACCAAGAGGTCTTGGCCTATCTCATCTCCTGCACCAACAACTCCTCAGGCGGTTGCACGATGAACCAGCTTGGGCCCACTACTAAGTCCAATCCTGCACCGGCGACAAGACCGCCGCAGGTAACATCTATGCCTTATATCAAGCCACACAATCCCAACGCGGACAAGACCTATGGCGACCACAAGGCCCACCAGAAGTGCGACTGCTTCAGGTGCTACACGAGTTTTTGGGCACGATGGGACGCTTCGCCGAACCGCCAGCTGATCCACGAAATCATTGAGGCTTACGAGGAGAGGTTGGTGGAGAAGAAGAGGTTAAGAAACTCAAAGGTGAAGAAAGAGAGAAGGAAGACTAACAAGGGCAGTGGTGTTCATTTGGGCTCTGGGGAATTAGGGCATGGGGACAAGAAGGAGGTGGAGGTAGGCCCACAAATGGTGGATGCTGGTGTTGTTGTTGGTGAAGTGATGAGAGGTGGTGAGTCTGGTGATGAAGGTTGTGAGGTTGGAGTGGAGAGGGGGACCATAAGGAGGCTGGTGAGTTTCATTGGGGACAAGATTTGGGGTGCTTGGAATTAGGGTTAGGGTTGTCCTCAACACAGATAAGTTTCCAATTACCAATTCTTTGTGTTAGATTTTATTCTTAAGTTGTTTTCCCTTTGTGTACATTACCCATCTTGTTGAAGAAAAACAATGGGGATTTGGTGGCTTCTTTGCCATTTGGGTTTTCATTTTAGTTTATTTTTTTTCCAAGATGGTTCTACTAGATTGGATTAATTTGGATTTAAGTTCCAAGAATCCAATTTAGTGCTGAATTTTGGATTATGGAATGGAGTACTCCTCTTGTAAGTTATCTATATGGTTTTGCTTAAGCTGTGAGATTTTTAATGGTTTTTTATATTAGCACCCCACAATACGTTGAATGCACCCCATATTAAAATTTAATATTAAATAACTTATTTACTCCACTATGTAATGATAATTTTGACCTTATTAGGTTACAAAAAATTAAAAAAAATTGTAAATACACCCCAAATCACCTTTAGTGTATTATTTCTCTTCTTCAACTATCAAAACCCTCTCATCCTCCATTGTTGAACAAAACCCTAACCAATGAAATTACATACATGTTGATTGAGAAAAATTATTTTTGATTAATGGAACACGAAATCGATATACCTTCCACATGTATTGAGAGAAGGTAATTTTGAAGGTCTAATGGAATCATTTGGTGCCAATTCCCATCAAATTTGTTGGTTCTTTTATGTTATTTGTATTAGAAAGATGGAGACCTAGTTCTTTTCAACAAAAAAAGAAAGAAAGATGGAGACCTAGTTCTTCAATATATGAATGACAACATATGTCTGGGAAAACCCACCTTATCATCCCCAAGAGAAAAGTTTAGCGATTAAGAAATGCAACATTTTCTACGGCCACCCTTGAGAAAAGGGGCAGCAACTATAGGAATCTATTTCAATTGAATGTTACACAGCCACACGCATGAAATTGAGTTGCATCTGTTCATATAGTATTAAATATCAATGGCTCTTAGATGATTTGAAATCATTCACGAAACATTCAATGTTTAGATTTAGTTCATGAAAATTAAAAATGGGTGTTATAAGATTTGAGAAATGTGGGGTGTATGTAGAAAATATAAGATGTATATTGAGAATGTAGGGTGTGGAGGTATTATGGAGAAGTATGTGGAGTGCATTAAAATAATTTTTAAGTGAAAAAGCAAATGTGAGGTGTATTAAGTATGTGAGGTTTATTCAACAATTTGTAAGGTGTTAATATAATAAACATTTTTAATTCATCTACAAAAACAATTTGCAGCATTAATTAAGTTATCTTTCTGTTATTTTTTGCTTGATTAGTAAAAATTTTAACTCAAAATGTAAATTCGTTCACACAATCGATATTTCAATAGATTCGTACGCTTATAAAATTAACATATTTCGATCTCAACCATTAAGTAATTGCCACGAATATTGCAGGCTGCATCATTAGACTAACATAATAATTTAATAATTATATTATTAATTCAAAGTCTTGTTAATTTTTTTGTCATAATCGTGTTTAACGCCAACATAAAATAACATGACTGTGCGTTATTGGGTTGAAGTTGAAACGGTCAAAGTTCAATGTTCATCAGCGTCGAATGTATGATGAACCAGTAGAGTCTACAGACACAAATATATGACTGACTACTATTCAACGTTTGAAAGTGCCAATTTTCTTCTGATTCTCTTGCTTCTGTTTTTCCTCTCATCAAGTGGGATTAAATTATATGGAAATTAAACAGAAAAAAGAGAAGAGGAAGAGGAATCTTTCAGAGTAAATTGTTACCAAGGAAAAGAGGATTGGTATGGTCTAACATTTTAGGTCATTGCCTGTTGGCCTATGTTTAATAAATAATGATCTGGTTCACATTTTTTTTTTTATCTCTCACACACTCATGTTAATTTATGTTTATTGTTTTTTTCTTCTTTCTTTCAATTCGTTTGATATGAAAGCCAGAAATTGAGAGGAGTATGTAAAAGGTAAAAATAGGTGTGTGGATAGTACAAACTTTTAGTAAATGTCATTGTGTGATAATTAAACTGCAAAATATAAGTTCAATTTCATTTGACACTCTTGGATGGTGTATTGTGTTTTTGGTAAAATGCATTTGTACGTATCTAAACAAAAGATGTTTTAAGTTCAAACACTCATTAGTTATTGCATGTTCTCTTTTTTTCGATTTGCTTAGAAGTCTCAAAGTTTGGTTCTCCTAAGCCTCGAGTTCGGTTCTCCTAGGTTTCGAGTTTGATTATCCTTATTTATCTATTTAAAAATGCCAACCTCATTTTCATAATATTTAATGGAGGGTGGAGTGGGAATCGTCTTATGGCACTTGACAAGTTTAGGTCAACTTACCTAAATTCCACACTAAACATGACTTGTGTTGACTGATTTACACGCATGCTGTTCTCCAAATACACCATATTGTTAATCCATGAAATGACGAACAATGCCTAGGTTTATGGACAACCTTGTTGCAATGTCACCTTCAATGTTGCTGAGGTGGTTGCACTTAGAGAAGCACTTCAATTTGCTGAAGTGGCATGGGTTCTTTGGTTTTTTAGTTATGAATTCAGTGCTAGGTAAAAAAATTGGGAGTTTTAATTAGGGGTGGGTAAACAGGCCCTAGACTGGTGAGTCGGGGCAAGTCCTAACGGTTCGGGGCAGATCCAAAATTTTTAAATATGAAACGGAGTGAGGCGGGTCCAGATAGTTGAGGAAACGGGTCCTCAGCCCGGCATGTATTCACCGTCCAAATCGATGATTTAGTCTCCTATGTTGATTTCTCCTCATATCAGAGTCATGAGACTCTCAGTGACTCAGTTTAATGGTAATCTTGAGAAATTGAGCCATTTAGACGGGGGTTTTGATTTTTTTTGTTTTTCATGCTTTAGTGTCTTTTACGGTTTGGGATGTCCCAAATGTAAAAACAAATTGTAAATAAACTAAAGAGCTATGACACGTTAGCGAAGCTAACACCTCCATCAATCTAGTTGACAAAATGAGGTAAAATAAAAGACAAAGGATACATGGATTAAAGCAAGACATAATAGGGAGTAAAGTGAAATTTCATACAAGGGATTAGGAGGTTTAGCAAATTTAAGAAATGTTGGGATTTGGGTTTTGGGTTTTGGGCTTTGGGCTCCGGCTATATTTGAAATCATTAAATTTCAAGCAAAAGCTCAGCCCATTAATGTCGAACAAGCCCAAAGCCCATATTCGAACAACATAATTCCCCGCGAATAATTAACAGCCCGCCCCAAAATCCAAACACCAACGCTCCCGGCGCACGATATCACACTCCGCCTAAAACCTCCGCCAGTCCCATCTCTTCGTTCTTCATCCACCATTCCGATACAAACTACACTCCTCCGGCTGAGTCTCCCCAAACGGCAGTTCCTGCCGTCCGATTGGCCAGAAATGGACGCCCTGTTTGACTCAATCAACGTTCGAGAGCTCCTGTCGGCGCAGGACCTCAGCGACCCCACGACCCCTCTGTCCGCACCGGATCTCCGCCTCCTCATCCAACGCCTCGACTCCCACTCGCTCCAAATCAAGTCCAAAATCCAATCTTACCTCCTCTCTCACCACCAGGATTTCGCCAACCTCTTCTCCGTCTGCAACGACGCCGTTACGCGCTCCAATCAAATCTCCGACGACGTCGTTCAGCTTCTGAGTTCGATTTCCGACCGCCCGATCGAGGCGGAGATCGGACAGATTATAAAGAAGATGAGCGCTACGACGAAAGAGGCGAGGGAGAAGAAGGCATTGTTGGAGTTGGTGAGGGCAATTCTGGCAATAAGTGAAAAGTTGAATGGCGCGAGAGAGGGGTTGAGGAATGGACGGCTGAGATTCGCCGCCAAGGAACTGAGGGAGCTGAAGAAAGCTCTTAGGATTTCTGATGATGATCGTGTCGATGAGAGAGAGCCAGTGGTGTACAGCTTGCTGAGGAAGGAGTGGTCAGAATGCTTTCAGGAGGTAAAGAAGATTACTTTCTGTTTGGTTGCCGAGAAAATGAACGAAAATGAGAGAAAAGTAAATAGCTAGTTCATGGAAAAAATCTATTGTGGTTGTTTTTTGCTGATTTTTATTTGAGTTTGTGATTTTGTTTTTAGAGGAATTCGGTTTGGGTTTGTAGATTCAAGAGGTGCTTGTGAGGTTCATCGGAAATGCGGTGCGGTTTGAGCGGGAATTGAATAGAATCCGTGTCAAGTATGTACTAAACATTGATGGAAACGATGGGATTGAGCTCCGCACAGTTTTGGAAGCTTTGGATGTAAGTTAAAGTTAATTTGTTTCGTTCCTTCCCTTGCCATTGAATTTGAATATAAATTCGAGTCCTCATCTTACAGTGTCAGTACAAGTAGACACATTGTTCAAAACTGCCCAAAATTCAATTCAAGTTATTGTAATGAATTCAGTTTTCTGATTTTGTTATGGGATTTTAGGTGGTTGGAATTTTGGATTATGGTCTTGCTAAAGTAGCTGACTTGATGATCAAGCATGTCATCTCACCGGGTCTAAATTTTGGAGCTCCTGTCTCCTTTGTAGCTGAAGTAAATCAAGACCCTAAAGTACTGACT